>NC_057802.1:91621855-91855610 GCF_018294505.1 Triticum aestivum
TTGTCTCCTACTCCTACTACATGGAAGGGGGGAATCCTACTCCCGGTGGGAGTAGGACTCCCCAGGGCACGCCATAGAGAGGGTCGGCCCCTCCCCTCCTCCACTCCTTTATATACGTGGCCAGGGGCACCCCATAGACACAACAATTGATCTCTAGATCTCTTAGCCATGTGCGGTGCCCCCCTCTACCATAGTCCACCTCGATAATATCGTAGCGGTGCTTAGGCGAAGCCCTGCGTCGGTAGAACATCATCAGCATCACCACGCCGTCGTGCTAACGGAACTCTCCCTAAAAGCTCAGCTGGATCGGAGTTCGACGGACGTCATCGAGCTGAACGTGTGCTGAACTCGGAGGTGCCGTACGTTCGGTACTTGGATCGGTCGGATCGTGAAGACGTATGACTACATCAACCGCGTTGTGCTAACGCTTCCGCTTTCGGTCTACGAGGGTACGTGGACACACTCTCCCCTCTCATTGCTATGCATCACCATGATCCTGTGTGTGCGTAGGAATTTTTTTTAAAATTACTACGTTCCCGAACAGTGTAGCAGATGAAGAAGTGGAGGGTTTGCCCTTCTTTTCCTCCAACTTGCTCCGGAGGATAAAGTTATCTACCCTCAACTCATCATTCTCCATCTCGGGCTTTATTATCCTCTTGCATAATGCCTCCATGCTTTCGTTTTTGAAGCGGGGAGGAACTGATTCATCTTCATCCTCTTCGGAAGTCCAGCTATAGTGCTCTACATCCCCATAAGACTTGGGGTTTGCGATTAAATCAGCAACATAGCTCTCACCCTCAGAGTCTTGGGATGACATATGTACTGATCAAACAGGAAAACAGCAAGAAAAGAAAATAGAGGTTTTCTCCGCGATACGGTAGTAAATAGGTTCGGGGGGTATATAAAGATTTTTTTATCTTGGGAGACAAGAAAACAGAAGAAAAATGGAGTCCGGAAGGTACCCCAGGTGGGCACAACCCACCTGGGCGAGCCAGGCGCGCCCTGGTGTCTTGTGCCCACCAGGCTACACTTCCTGGGAGTTTCTTATTTTCCTAATTTTCTAAATATTCCAAAACTGACAAAAAATATTTTTGCGGATTTTTCGGAGTCCGTTTACTTACTGTATCACGTACCTCCTTATTTTCATGACTCTGGAGTGTTCCAGAAGGACTCTTTTATGTGTTCTTCCGGTGTCAAAGTTTGGATAATATTACTTTCAACATTAATGGGCGTACCTGAGATATAATGTTTATTCGTTGCCCATTAACAACCTTCGGGTTAGTACCTTCGGCATTATTTATTTTGATAGCTCCAGACCGATAAACCTCCGCGATAACATAGGGTCCTTCCCATTTTGAGAGGAGTTTTCCCGCAAAGAATCTGAAACGAGAGTTGTACAAAAGAACATATTCTCCGAATTTAAACTCACACTTTTGGATTCTTTTATCATGCCATCTTTTGACTTTTTCTTTAAACAACTTGACATTTTCATAAGCTTGGGTTCTCCATTCATCTAATGAGCTGATATCAAATAATCTCTTTTAACCGGCAAGCTTGTAATCATAGTTGAGTTCTTTGATTGCCCAATATGCTTTATGTTCTAACCCAAGAGGCAAATGGCAAGCTTTTCCATAAACCATTTTATAAGGAGACATACCCATAGGATTTTTATACGTTGTTCTATAAGCCCAAAGTGCATCATCTAATTTCTTAGACCAATTCTTCGAGGACCTATTGACAGTCTTTTGCAAGATTAATTTTATTTCTCTATTGCTAAGTTCAACTTGACCACTAGACTGAGGATGATAAGGTGATGCAATTCTATGGTTAACATCATACTTGGCAAGCATTTTACGAAAGGCGCCATGAATAAAGTGTGAACCACCATCAGTTTTAAATATCTAGGGACTCCAAACCTTGGGAAAATAACTTCCTTAAGCATTTTAATAGAGGTGTTGTGATCAGCACTACTGGGTTGAAAAGCTTCTAACCATTTAGTAACATAATCAACAACAACCAAAATATGTGTATACCCATTAGAGGAAGGAAAAGGTCCCATGTAATCAAATCCCCAAACATCAAATGGTTCAACAGCAAGTGAATAATCCATAGGCATTTCTTGACGCTTACCGATACTACCTATTCTTCGCATTCATCACAAGATAAGACGAACTTACGGGCATCCTTGAAGAGAGTAGGCCAATAAAATCTAGATTGCAATACCTTATAAGTAGTTCTATCTCTAGCATGATGCCCTCCATAAGCTTCGGAGTGACATTTCCATAGGATTTGTCCCTGTTCATGCTCAGGTACACAACGCCTAATAATACCATCTACTCCTTCTTTATAAAGATGTGGATCATCCCAAAAGTAATGTATTAAATCATAGAAGAATTTTTTCTTTTGTTGATATGTAAAGCTAGGTGGTAAATATTTAGCAACAATGTAATTAGCATAGTCAGCATACCAAGGAGTGTTATGAGCAACATTTATTGCAGCTAACTGCTCATCAGGAAAACTATCATCAATAGGTAGTGGGTCATCAAGCACATTTTCAAGCCTAGATATGTTATCAGCTACGGGGTTCTCAGCTCCTTTTCTATTAGTGATATGTAAATCAAATTCTTGTAGCAAGAGAACCCATCGAATAAGTTAGGTTTAGCATCTTTCTTTTCCATAAGATATTTAACAGCAGCATGATCGGTGTGAACAATTACTTTTGAATCAACAACGTAAGATCTAAATTTATCACAAGCAAACACCACTGCTAAGAATTCTTTTTCAGTAGTTGCATAATTTCTTTGAGCACTGTCTAGAGTTTTACTAGCATAATGAATAACATTCAGTTTCTTATAACCTCTTTGTCCTAGAACAGCACCAACAACATAATCACTAGCATCACACATAATTTCAAAAGGCAAGTTCCAATCAGGTGGTTGAACAATAGGTGCAGAAATTAAGGCTTTCTTGAGTGTTTCAAAGGCTTCTAAACAATCATCATCAAAAACAAAAGGAACATCCTATTGCAAAAGATTCGTAAGAGGCCTAGAAATTTTAGAGAAGTCTTTGATAAATCTCCTATAGAAACCAGCATGACCTAGGAAACTACGAATACCTTTTATATATTTAGGACATGGCATTTTCTCAATTCCATCAACCTTAGCTTTGTCCACTTCAATACCTCTTTCAGAAATTTTATGACCCAAGACAATGCCTTCATTAACCATAAAGTGGCACTTCTCCCAATTCAAGACAAGATTTGTTTGTTCACATCTCTGCAAAACTCAATCGAGATTGCTTAATCAATCATCAAAACACTTCCCATAAACAGAGAATTCATCCATGAAAACCTCACCAGTCTTTTCACAAAAGTCAGAGAATATAGTAGTCATACATCTTTGAAAGGTAGCAGGTGCATTGCATAAACCAAAAGGCATACGTCTATAAGCATAAGTTCCAAAGGGACAAGTGAAAGTGGTCTTTTCTTGATCAGGTTGGGAAACAGATATTTGTGAAAAACCAGAATATCCATCAAGGAAGCAAAAATGTGTGTGCTTAGATAATCTTTCTAGCATTTGATCAATAAAAGGCAAAGGGTAATGATCTTTTCTAGTTGCTTTGTTTAATTTTCTGAAATCAATTACCATTCTATAACCTGTAACAATTCTTTGTGGAATAAGTTCGTTCTTATCATTATGAACAATAGTAATACCTCCTTTCTCAGGCACACATTGAACAGGACTTACCCATCTACTACCAGCTATAGGATAGATTATACCTACTTCCAGAAGTTTCAAGATTTCCGTTCTCACCACTTCCGTCATTTTTGGATTTAATCGACGTTGGTGATCAACAACGGGTTTAGCATCAAGTTCCATATTAATCTTGTGCTGACATAAAGTGGGACTAATGCCCTTTTAATCATCAAGAGTGTTGGGGAACGTAGTAATTTCAAAAAAATTCCTACGCACACGCAAGATCATGGTGATGCATAGCAACGAGAGGGGAGAGTGTTGTCCACGTACCCTCGTAGACCGACAGCGGAAGCGTTATCACAACGCGGTTGATGTAGTCGTACGTCTTCACGATCCGACCGATCAAGTACCGAACGCACGGCACCTCCGAGTTCTACACACGTTCAGCTCGATGACGTCCCTCGAACTCCGATCCAGCCGAGTGTTGAGGGAGAGTTTCGTCAGCACGACGGCGTGGTGACGATGATGATGTTCCACCGACGCAGGGCTTCGCCTAAGCTCTGCAACAGTATTATCGAGGTGTAATATGGTGGAGGGGGGCACCGCACACGGCTAAGAAATCTCAAGGATCAATTGTTGTGTCTCTGGGGTGCCCCCCTGCCCCCGTATATAAAGGAGCAAGGAGGAGGCAGCCGGCCAAGGGGAGAGGCGCGCCATAGGGGGGAGTCCTACTCCCACCGGGAGTAGGACTCCTCCTTTCCTTGTGGGAGTAGGAGAAGGGAAGGGGGAAGGAGAAAGAAGGAAGGGTGCGCCCCCCTTCCCTAGTCCAATTCGGACCAGACCATGGGGAGGGGTGCGGCCACCTTTTGAGGCCTTTCTCTCCTTTCCCCTATGGCCCATTAAGGCCCAATACGAATTCCCGTAACTCTCCGGTACTCCGAAAAATACCCGAATCACTCGGAACCTTTCCGAAGTCCGAATATAGTCGTCCAATATATCGATTTTTACGTCTCGACCATTTCGAGACTCCTCGTCATATCCCCGATCTCATCTGGGACTCCAAACTCCTTCGGTACATCAAAACTCAATAAAACTGTCATCGTAACGTTAAGCGTGCGGACCCTTCGGGTTCGAGAACTATGTAGACATGACCAAGACATCTCTCCGGTCAATAACCAATAGCGGGACCTGGATGCCCATATTGGCTCCCACATATTCTACGAAGATCTTTATCGGTCAGACAGCATAACAACATACGTTGTTCCCTTTGTCATCGGTATGTTACTTGCCCGAGATTCGATCGTCGGTATCTCGATACCTAGTTCAATCTCGTTACCGGCAAGTCTCTTTACTCGTTCCGTAATACATCATCCCGCAACTAACTCATTAGTCATAATGCTTGCAAGGCTTATAGTGATGTGCATTACCGAGTGGGCCCAGAGATACCTCTCCGACAATCGGAGTGACAAATCCTAATCTCGAAATACGCCAACCCAACAAGTACCTTTGGAGACACCTATAGAGCACCTTTATAATCACCCAGTTACGTTGTGACGTTTGGTAGCACACAAAGTGTTCCTCCGGTAAACGGGAGTTGCATAATCTCATAGTCATAGGAACATGTATAAGTCATGAAGAAAGCAATAGCAACATACTAAACGATCGGGTGCTAAGCTAATGTAATGGGTCATGTCAATCACGTCATTCTCCTAATGAGGTGATCCCGTTAATCAAATGACAACTCATGTCTATGGCTAGAAAACATAACCATCTTTGATTAACGAGCTAGTCAAGTAGAGGCATACTAGTGACACTCTGTTTGTCTATGTATTCACACATGTATTATGTTTCCGGTTAATACAATTCTAGCATGAATAATAAACATTTATCATGATATAAGGAAATATATAATACTTTATTATTGCCTCTAGGGCATATTTCCTTCAAAGAGTATATCCAATAGCAGCTCGATGCTTCCCTAGAACTTTCAATAATCTTTCTTCTTCATGTTCTGAAAGGTTAGAACTAATAATAACATGATATATCTTCATTTCATCAAGATAGCATATTTCAAAGTGTTTGTCAATTTTTTTAATTCAAACACAGGATCACCTTTAGGTGGAGGAGGACCTCCAAGAGTTTCAGTAGGCAAATTGTGTTTAAGCAGAGAACATTGTTCAAAGAAAATCTTATCTATTTCATTTCTTTCATGCATATGTAAATCATTTTCATGGTCTAGCAAATATTGTTCTAGTGGATCAGTAGGTGGTACAGCCATATAAGCAAGACCAATTATTTCATCCTCACTAGGAAATTCTGTTTCATGAAGCTTTCTACTAAACTTGGAAAAATTAAACTAATGAGATTCATCATCGAAACTAACACCGACAGTTTGTTTCTCACAATCCATCTTAGCATTAACGGTGTTTAAGAAAGGTCTACCAAAGATAATGGGACAAAAGTCATCTTGTGGGGAACGAAGAACAAGAAAATTAGTAGAGTATTTTATTTTCCCACACAAGACTTCAACATCTCTAACAATCCCAAGTGGTGTGATGATGTCTCTATTAGCAAGTTTAATAGTGGCATCTATTTCTTCTATTTCAGCGGGTGCTATGTCATCCATAATTTCTTGATAAAGGATAAAGGGGATGGCACTTACGCTAGCACCTATGTCACATAAACCATGATAACAGTGATCTCCTATTTTAACTGAGACAATAGGCATGCCAACAATGGGTCTATGTTTATCCTCTTTATCAGTTTAGCAATTCTAGTAGCTTCATTACAGAAGTAAATAACATGCCCGTCTATATTTTCTTCCAGGAGATCCTTAACCATAGCAACGCTAGGCTCTACTTTGATTTGTTCATCAGATTAGGTGTTCTAATATAGCTTTTGTTAACCAAAGTTGAAACTTTAGCATGTTCCTTTATCCTAACAGGGAAAGGTGGTTTCTCAATATAAGCAGTAGGAACAACTCGATCAACATTACAAAGTATACTTTCTTCTTTAGCTAGTACCGGTTCTTTAATTTCTTCTTTAATAGGTGGGTGATATTTAAACCAATTCTCTTTAGGGAGATCAACATGAGTAGCAAATGATTTACAAAAGGAGGCTACTATCTCAGAGTAAAGTCCATATTTGGTGGTAAACTTTTGAAAAGCATCGGTATTCATAAAAGATTTAACACAATCATACTTAAGCTTAATACCTGACTCTTTACCTTCGTCGAGTTCCCAATCTTCAGAGTTGCGTTTCATTCTTTCCAAAAGATCCCACCAGAATTCAATAGTCTTCTTTATAAAAGAACCAGCACAAGAAGTATCGAGCACGGATCGATCATTATGAGAAAGCCGAGCATAAAAATTCTGGATAATAATTTCTCTTGAGAGCTCATGATTGGGGCATGAATATAACATTGACTTAAGCCCCCCCCCCCAAGCTAGAGCGATACTTTCTCCTTCATGAGGCCAAAAATTCTATATGTAATTCCGATCAAGATGAACTAGGTGCAGAGGATAAATTTTTTGGTGGAACTCCAATTTCAATCGATTCCAATTCCAAGATCCAATATCATCGCATAGACTATACCATGCCAATGCTTTTCCCTTCAAAGATAAAGGGAAAACCTTCTTCATAACTTCATCTCTGGGTAAACCTGCAAGCTTGAACAATCCACAAATTTGTTCCACATATATCAAGTGCATATCAGGATGTTCGGTTCCATCTCCTGCATAAGGATTAGCTAGGAGTTTTTCTATCATACCCGAAGGAATTTCATATTCAATATTTTCAGTAGGTGCAGTGGGCTGAGGGGTAGCTAATTGTGGTTCCGGTCGAGGTGAACATACCCCGAACAAACCCCTCAAAGGATTGTTCTCCATAGTAACAAGTGACAATAAATTTCAGCACACTATATAAATGTTCCCTTAAGAAATTCCACTTACCAAAGGCGCTTCACTCCCCGGCAAAGGCGCCAGAAAATAGCCTTGATGACCCACAAGTATAGGGGATCAATTGTAGCTCTTTTCGATAAGTAAGAGTGTCGAACCCGACTGTGACGCCCGGATAATTAGACTACAGTAATTCCCTGCTATTGATGCCACGTCACCTCTGACATTGTAGTTAATCCCTTTCGTTAGTTCAAAAACCAATTCAAATTCAAAATTGAATAAAAGGCAAACAACAAAAGTTTTCAAATATTAAAACTAAAATGTTGGGGTGTTGCCAAATAATGCATAGGTAATTATTGTGGAGAAACCACAATTTTATAAAATGTTTAAAGGCTCTAAAGTAATTAAAACAGCAGTTATGACAATTAATTAAATGCCTTTTAAAAATAATAATAATGCAAACTATTTTAATTAGGTGTCAAGCTTTTTGGGGCAGTAGAATAAATTGTAACATTAATTTAGGAGTTGTATTTATATTTTATAAAACAGAAATTAAAAGAATAAAATAGATAAAGAAAAGAAAACAGAAAACAAAGCAAAAAAAAGAGAAAGTAAACCCAACCCCCCACTGGGCCAACCGGCCCAGCTGGTAGCCAGCCCAGCCGGCTAACCACTGTCGCAGGCCCACTCCCCGCCCCCTTTGTCGTCTTCTTCCCCCGTGCGCTGTTCCCCCGACCGCGCCTAAACAGGGGCACGCCCCCGTCGAACCTCTTCACCGTCGACAGCGGGTGGATAAGGATGCCGCACCCGCGCCTCCTCGGGTTCTCCTCCCCACTCGCCCCCTGCCAGATCTCTCCCTCCCATCAGATCCACCTCACCTCTCCCCTCTCCTCACGCTCGATCCCGACCTCGGTCGCTCGAGCTCGTCGCCGCTGCTCGCCGTCGACGCGGCCACCGACCCTCCATCACCTCGTAGACGTGCTCAATAGCCCCGCCGTCGTCCCCTACGCCTCCTGCCACCTCGGGCTGGAACTCGAAGCCCCTGCAGCGACCGCGGCGACCTCGTCCCCCTCCTCTGCTCCGTTGTCGCCATCGCCGGAATCCGCGCTGCCCCGAGCACATCGAGTCTTCCCCGGGCCGTCTCTGCAATGACCGTGAGCTCCTGAACCTCCTCCTCCTCCCCTCCTAGCTCACCGCATCCCATAGCTCGCTCCCCCGTCGCGCTTACCCTCCCGCCGCCGCGGTCGAGCTCACCGTCGCGGCCACCGCAAGCGTGGCTCACGTCCGACCGCGTCGTCGTTCTCAGCACGTCTCCAGGGCCCCAACGCACCTATCCCTGTCCCCGGCTGTGCCTCTCCTCGCCATAGCCGCCCACGCCCAAGCTCCGGCATCCGCCTCGGTGCTCGCCGCCGTCAGCTTCGGCGAACTCTGGCGACGCCACCGGTCCTAGTAGACGCGGCATCGTCTCCCCGTTCGAACGCAACAGCCCGCGTCAATTTTGGTGGCCTGTAGACAAATCCCGCGGCCTCCCGTGCGCCGCCGCCGCGTTTGTGGCCGCCGCCGGCTGAACGCCGACGCCGCTGACGTGGCTGGCCCTGGGGCCATCCCTGGGTCGCTGCAGGTGGGTCCCGTGGGCCCTGTTGACCATGTTGACTTGGTCAACTACTGACATGCAGGCCCCAGCCACTGACATGCGGGCCCCGCCGCATAATTAACGAAAAATGTTTTTATAAATAAAACTAATTAATTAATCTAAATAGGCACTGACAGGTGGGGCCTACCTGCTAATAACCTTGTTTAAGTTAATTATAAAACTCTGTTAGTGCCCTGTCAGTGACATGTGGGTCCCACTGGACCCACCTGTCTGGTTTACTGGTCAGCCGACCTGTTGACCTGCTGACGTCAGCATTACCTCATGCTGACGTCATAATTCATTTTTGCTAAATTCAAATAATTCCAAAAATTCAAATAATCTTTGAAAATTCATATCTTTTAAACCGTAACTCGGATGAAAATGTTTCTACATGAAAGTTGCTCAGAACGACGAGACGAATCCGAATACGCAGTCCGTTCGTCCACCACACCTCCCTAACCTATCGAACTAGCAACTTTCCCCCTCCGGTCCGTTTGTCCGAAAACGCGAAACATCGGGAATACTTCCCGGATGTTCCCCCCTTTCGCCGGTACCACCTACTGTCGCGTTAGGACACACCTAGCACCGCTCATTGTCATGTCACGCATCGTCATGCTTATGTTTGCATTGTATTTACTGTTTCTTCCCCCCTCTTCTCTCCGGTAGACTACGAGACCAACACTGCTGCTGCCTAGTTCGACTACGGAGTTGACGACCCCTCCTACTTGCCAGAGCAACCAGGCAAGCCCCCCCTTGATCACCAGATATCGCCTATTCTTCTCTATACTACTTGCATTATTGTAGTGTAGCATGTTACTGCTTTCCGTTAATCCTATCCTGATGCATAGCTTGTCATTGTTGCTACAGTTGTTACCCTTACCTGCTATCCTACTGCTTAGTATAGGATGCTAGTGTTCCATCAGTGGCCCTACACCCTTGTCCGTCTGCCATGCTATACTACTGGGCCGTGATCACTTTGGGAGGTGATCACGGGTATATACTATATACATTATATACATGACACATGTGGTGACTAAAGTCGGGTCGGCTCGAGGAGTACCCGCAAGTGATTCTGATGAGGGGGCTGAAAGGACAGGTGGCTCCACCCCGGTAGAGGTGGGCCTAGGTTCCTGACGGCCCCCGACTGTTACTTTATGGCGAAGCGACAGGGCAGGTTGAGACCGCCTAGGTGAGAGGTGGGCCTGGCCCTGGTCGGCGTTCGCGGATACTTAACACGCTTAACGAGATCTTGGTATTTGATCTGAGTCTGGCCATTTGGTCTATACGCACTAACCATATACGCGGGAGTAGTTATGGGTATCCCGGCGTCGTGGTATCAGCCGAAGCCTTCTTGACGTCAGCGACTGAGTGGCGCGCGCCGTGTTGGACCGTGTTGACGTAACCGCCGTGATCGTGTGGGTTGCTAGGTCTGCTCGCGGCCGCGTTCGCAACGTGCAGGTGTGCATAGGGCGATGGGCCCAGACCCCTGCGCGCTTAGGATTAGACCGGCGTGCTCACCGCTCTGTTCTGCTTAGGTGGGGCTGCGACGTGTTGATCTTACGAGGCCGGGCATGACCCAGAAAAGTGTGTCCGGCCAAATGGGATCGAGCGTGTTGGGTTATGTGGTGCACCCCTGCAGGGAAGTTTATCTATTCGAATAGCCGTGTCCCTTGGTAAAAGGACGACCCGGAGTTGTACCTTGACCTTATGACAACTAGAACTGGATACTGAATAAAATACACCCTTCCAAGTGCCAGATACAACCCGGTGATCGCTCTCTAACAGGGCGACGAGGAGGGGATCGCCGGGTAGGATTATGCTATGCGATGCTACTTGGAGGACTTCAATCTACTCTCTTCTACATGCTGCAAGATGGAGATGTCCAGAAGCGTAGTCTTCGACAGGACTAGCTACCCCCCTTTTATTCTGGCATTCTACAGTTCAGTCCACTGATATGCCCCTTTACACATATACCCATGCATATGTAGTGTAGCTCCTTGCTTGCGAGTACTTTGGATGAGTACTCACGGTTGCTTCTCTCCCTCTTTTCCCCCTTTCCTTTCTATCTGGTTGTCGCAACCAGATGCTGGAGTCCAGGAGCTAGAGATCCCGAGGATGATTCTACATGGAGTTCGGCTTCAAGGAGTAGTTAGGAGGTCCCAGGCAGGAGGCCTTGCCTTTTCGATCGTTGCTACTTTTGTGCTAGCCTTCTTAAGGCAAACTTGTTTAACTTATGTCTGTACTCAGATATTGTTGCTTCCGCTGACTCGTCTATGATCGAGCACTTGTATTCGAGCCCTCGAGGCCCCTGGCTTGTATTATGATGCTTGTATGACTTATTTATGTTTTAGAGTTGTGTTGTGATATCTTCCCGTGAGTCCCTGATCTTGATCGTACACATTTGCGTGCATGATTAGTGTACGGTCAAATCGGGGGCGTCACAAGTTGGTATCAGAGCCAACTACCTGTAGGAATCCCCCTTTCCAACTCCTTGGCCGAAGTCGAGTCTAGTCATTGAAAAACTTTTACTAACATGGCTGTGTGGCTTACGGGCCCACGTCGCCATTGGGTGGTATTAGGATCTTTTACTCCTTGTCTATACTCTGGGACTCTGATCTCTCTTCTATTCGGGTTAAGTGAATTTTTTCTAAATCTAACATTAGGATCTCGTTATCACTTTCACCCGGAGAGCCCCTTATTACTGATGATCGTCTGCTGCACGTGAAGACCCTGAAGATACTCTCCGCTGATAACCCGAGAACTTGTGTTCATCGCTTTTGCAATTCCCTTTCATCGATAAACTCCTATGGATAACCACGTATACTCGCCACTCATACAATGTTTCCCAGTTGATCTTGTTATTACAAGATACCCCGAAATTCTCTCTGTTGTTCCGAGAATCCTTTGAGCTTACTGCCTTGCTGTTCTTTGTCACCTGAATACCCCTACGGATAATTCTCGCACTTACCGAGTATCCGCTCATCCCCAGTTGATTCAAGTATTTCACAAAAGTCTTCAAAATACTATTCGATCTTCCGAAAATCCTGAGGAGCCTATTGCTCTTGAAATTCTTGCTTACTTGCATTATGATTAATCCCATAAGTCTCGTAATCTTATTGGCATCTCTTGTCATTATCATTTTGAGTCCGTTGATTCAATTTGTTGCGAATGCTCGCAATCCTCAATCAGATCCTAGAATTCATCCTTCCGGCTCAGACGTCATTTTAAACGTGAGCTGGATCTCGACCAATCAAATTTGCCATCGATTGTACCCGTAAGTTTACTCGACTTATCCATCCCTAATCAGAGCATTGCTTCTGATCCCTTGTCTTGGAATTCATAATTCCTTTGCATTTGAGCTTTTGAGTTAGTCAGTTGTTTCTATAATCTGATCTCCTTGCATTCTTTCTTCCTCTGGTTGAGTACTGATGCTCACATCAGATCCCTTGTGGACCACCAGACCCTTTTGTCGGATTTTATCCGACAATGTCCTCCATATTAAATAAGCTTGTGAGCTTTTCCTCGGATACATGATGCCTTTGGTAAATTGTATCCTCTGCTTTGTGAACCATGCTCTACTTTCGAGCTTGTATTATTTACTCCGAAGTTTGTGGTATATGTTCCTAAGATGCCCTGATGGGTTGAACCTACACCTTCCCTAATCCGTGTGAACCCGAAAGATTTCACGGGTCATACTTATCTGGTATTGCATCAGGTAAAAACTTTCGACAACTAATGTCATTATCAAAATACGAGAGGCGAATGGAAGGTTATGCATTGAAGAAGTGGGAGTCGACCTTGAACCTTTGTGTTCATGCCCATGGACACGATGTAGATCCTATCAGGGAAGCTTCTTATAATAATAGCTATTTCCCTGGTATAATATCATCTGGTATCAGTGAATTGATCCTTTGCAATCGTGGTTCCGACCATGTTTCTCCTTGATTCCGTTTCTCGTGCAAGTTTGAGCACTTGTCTTCTGCAAATCAATACCCTAGTCCAACCTCTACCTTGATCTGTCGTCGAGTATTACCCCCTGGTATCTCGAGATTATCATGGAACTGCATAACTTCTTATGAGTTCTTCATCAAGTGCTACATTCTCACTGATTCCAATTTTCCACGGGCTCTGGGTTATTAATCACGCAAAGACACCGATAACTGAACCGAGTCCGCACTACGGTTCAACAACTCTTAGTAATCTTCTTTAAGTACGAGTTTGTACCCGATCACGCCATTCCTAGCCTGTTTGGCTATATCATTATCTTGATGATTTTAACTGTGCTACCTGGTCCTTATTCCCGGAGCACCACTTTCGACGATGAGCTAAGCTTACGTCGATTTTCCTCGTCATATCGTTTCACCTCGAACAACAAACTTGACCCCGAGTTTGTGTAGTATCTGTGGCTCCAATAATCTTTTGTTGCATCAGTCCTTTTGCTTGATGCAGTCGCTGATCAATTGCTTCTTCGTGGATCCCCTCGACAACAAAATGTCGTGATCATCATCAACATTTTGACTCCTTCCAGGATATCAATGGAATTCTTGATGATAAGTGCCATCCTCGTTCCTTGGTAATTTGAGTTACCATCGACAACATCCTTACATTCCTTTCATCACAAACTTGATCATGTTATGGAGCTCCTTGCTAACCAGCTTATGTTATGTTCTACCTTGGAGTATTACCATCTTTTATGTCAAGGATATTGTGAGAATTTCTCCACCTCTTGAGAATTCTTGATATAGTAATACTTCTCGCCATCTCCATTTGTTTTCTGATCCCCGTGTTGTTTCTAACCGGAAAACCGACAATTGAACTATGATGTGCAACTTCAAAACTCCTAGCAACCCTATTGCTTTGAAGTTAATGGTCGATATTTCATTCTTAGACCATTGGTTATCGAATCACCGTTCTAACATAGATCATTCTACCTAAGCCCATATTTCGGGTGCACCTTTCAACCAATGTTTAATTGTGTATGTTTTCCTCGAGCATACCTCATTATATCATTTGATCTGACAAATGTTATCTCCTTGTTCACATAAGTGTGGAAATCCCTCTTTTTGGAAATCTCGAGGAATTGTCGCTGAGTCCATCAGCCACCCCCTCATCCTCTTCCTTGGTTTAATGATGAACTCTTGTTTCGGAACTTGCTTTCATAGTTCATTTCTCGAGAATCTTACAATGTCATCTCGACAATTTGTGTTGCACCTTTCTTCTCAGGCATCCTGAGTCTGAGTTATCCTGACACCAATCAGATCTGAATCTCGGTCAGATATGATGGTTGGAACATATTTCCAAGAGTTGTAACATTGGTCTATTTATGACCCGGTAAGGTGATGTCATGCCTAACACACCTGGCCGGAGGACCTATTGTTATAAGTTTTCCCTTTTAGCAAGGTTAGCTATTCTTCCATGAGGAAATTGTAAGACTTATTCTATAAGTTGTTCCTGATGGATCCTTTTTGTTTCCAAAGTCTGATCTTCACCTGTTGACCATGTCAATGCTATCTCGAAGCATGTCTATGGTACTCCGATTTTCAACAGGAACATTTGAAGCCCAATGCTAAATGTTTCCTGCTCAATTATCCAAACACCGTTGTATGGGTAATGTCATGAAATTTTCTCTCCCGTACCTAAAGAGTTTTCTACATTATATCATGTCATGGATATCATGCTCTGCTTGTCCTTGGGAAGGATATACCCTTGAAATATGTGTTTAAACACATTTTCCTTTCCATTCTTCTGTTTAATCTGATAATCATATTTTCCTTTCCATTGTTTGGTTTAACCTTTCTGGTGATCTATATGATCTAAGCAGTAATATTCTCCTGCTTATGTAAACACCTCGGTGTACAACTCTGTCAGTAAGACCCTGTTACTATTGTTGGTGACATTCCGGTAACCACCGATGGACGAGAACTTTGCCTATTGGTCCGCCTCGTTTCAACGAGCAGGAAAATGGTTCTCTTCGTCCCTCGCCCTTGGTACCGACGATGTTGCTGACATATAACTGACAGGCTACCCTCTGACATGCCTTGCTATCATGATCGTGCAAGATGTCACCGCCCTTCCTACTTTAACCACATGGTGGGCCCATAACCCACAGTTCCACAGGATCAAAACCTGACTCTCCTGTGCACCCCCTATTCCCAAATTAATTCATCGCGCGTGGCCTCGTATGTAATTCACGAGCCACCTTCAAGTCTGATATCAGACACAATACTTATTCCCGTTGCCTTGAACCCCTTTCACGCCCTGTAACAGGCATCGAACGATTGCCTACCCGCTCGAAACTTCCCAGGATACCTCCTTACTTTGCTCTCGATATTTCCGTAAGTTTCGAATTCGAGAGTTACTTTCCGCCACCTTCCCCGATGTTAGCTACCAGATAGTCAACCTTGCAGAGGCCCGTTCTCCTGGAATATACCCACCCTTTATTCTTTCGTAAGTACAATGGAGTTCCCGAAGAAAGGACGACAACATCATCATGATGACCTGAAACCAGCAGAATGAAGACATCAATGTAATGGATCAACCTCTTCGAGAAGAACAACCAAGACCAAGAGCACTCCCTAGAATTTCGTAACCCGAACCTTCCCCCTTTACTTCCCTCTTAAATCTCGGGACGAGATTTCTGGTAGTGGAGGAGAATTGTGACGCCCGGATAATTAGACTACAGTAATTCCCTGCTATTGATGCCGCGTCCCTCTGACACTGTAGTCAATCCCTTTCGTTAGTTCAAAAACCAATTCAAATTCAAAATTGAATAAAAGGCAAACAACAAAAGTTTTCAAATATTAAAACTAAAATGTTGGGGTGTTGCCAAATAATGCATAGGTAATTATTGTGGAGAAACCACACTTTTATAAAATGTTTAAAGGCTCTAAAGTAATTAAAACAGCAGTTATGACAATTAATTAAATGCCTTTTAAAAATAATAATAATGCAAACTATTTTAATTAGGTGTCAAGCTTTTTGGGGCAGTAGAATAAATTGTAACATTAATTTAGGAGTTGTATTTATATTTTATAAAACAGAAATTAAAAGAATAAAATAGATAAAGAAAAGAAAACAGAAAACAAAGCAAAAAAAAGAGAAAGTAAACCCAACCCCCCACTGGGCCAACCGGCCCAGCTGGCACCCAGCCCAGCCGGCTGACCACCGTCGCAGGCCCACTCCCCGCCCCCTTTGTCGTCTTCTTCCCCTGTGCGTTGTTCCCCCGACCGTGCCTAAACAGGGGCACGCCCCCGTCGAACCTCTTCGCCGTCGACAGCGGGTGGATAAGGATGCCGCACCCGCGCCTCCTCGGGTTCTCCTCCCCACTCGCCCCCTGCCAGATCCCCCCTCCCATCAGATGCACCTCACCTCTCCCCTCTCCTCACGCTCGATCCCGACCTCGGTCACTCGAGCTTGTCGCCGCTGCTCGCCGTCGACGCGGCCACCGACCCTCCATCACCTCGTAGACGTGCTCAATAGCCCCGCCGTCGTCCCCTACGCCTCCTGCCACCTCGGGCTGGAACTCGAAGCCCCTGCAGCGACCGCGGCGACCTCGTCCCCCTCCTCTGCTCCGTTGTCGCATCGCCGGAATCCGCGCTGCCCCGAGCACATCGAGTCTTCCCCGGGCCGTCTCTGCAACGACCGTGAGCTCCAGAACCTCCTCCTCCTCCCATCCTAGCTCACCGCATCCCGTAGCTCGCTCCCCCTCCCGCCGCCGCGGTCGAGCTCACCGTCGCGGCCACCGCAAGCGTGGCTCGCGTCCGACCGCATCGTCGTTCTCAGCACGTCTCCAGGGCCCCAACGCACCTATCCCTGTCCCCGGCTGTGCCTCTCCTCGCCATAGCCGCCCACGCCCGAGCTCCGGCATCCACCTCGGTGCTCGCCGCCGTCAGCTTCGGCGAACTCCGGCGACGCCACCGGTCCTAGTAGACGCGGCATCGTCTCCCCGTTCGAACGCAACAGCCCGCGTCAATTTTGGTGGCCTGTAGCCAAATCCCGCGGCCTCCCGTGCGCCGCCGCCGCGTTTGTGGCCGCTGGCGGCTGAACGCCGACGCCGCTGACGTGGCTGGCCCTGGGGCCATCCCTGGGTCGCTGCAGGTGGGTCCCGTGGGCCCTGTTGACCATGTTGACTTGGTCAACTACTGACATGCAGGCCCCAGCCACTGACATGCGGGCCCCGCCGCATAATTAACAAAAAAAATGTTTTTATAAATAAAACTAATTAATTAATCTAAATAGGCACTGACAGGTGGGGCCTACCTGCTAATAACCTTGTTTAAGTTAATTATAAAACTCTGTTAGTGCCCTGTCAATGACATGTGGGTCCCACTGGACCCACCTGTCTGGTTTGACTGGTCAGCCGACCTGTTGACCTGCTGACGTCAGCATTACCTCATGCTGACGTCATAATTCATTTTTGCAAAATTCAAATAATTCCAGAAATACAAATAATCTTTGAAAATTCATATCTTTTAAACCGTAACTCGGATGAAAATGTTTCTACCTGAAAGTTGCTCAGAACGACGAGACGAATCCGAATACGCAGTCCGTTCGTGCACCACACCTCCCTAACCTATCGAACTAGCAACTTTCCCCCTCCGGTCCGTCTGTCCGAAAACGCAAAACATCGGGAATACTTCCCGGATGTTCCCCCCTTTCGCTGGTACCACCTACTGTCGCGTTAGGACACACCTAGCACCGCTCATTGTCATGTCACGCATCGTCATGCTTATGTTTGCATTGTATTTACTGTTTCTTCCCCCCTCTTCTCTCCGGTAGACTACGAGACCGACACTACTGCTGCCTAGTTCGACTACGGAGTTGACGACCCCTCCTACTTGCCAAAGCAACCAGGCAAGCCCCCCCTTGATCACCAGATATCGCCTATTCTTCTCTATACTGCTTGCATTAGAGTAGTGTAGCATGTTAATGCTTTCCGTTAATCCTATCCTAATGCATAGCCTGTCATTGTTGCTAAAGTTGTTACCCTTACCTGCTATCCTACTGCTTAGTATAGGATGCTAGTGTTCCATCAGTGGCCCTACACCCTTGTCCGTCTGCCATGCTATACTACTGGGCCGTGATCACTTTGGGAGGTGATCATGGGTATATACTATATACATTATATACATGACACATGTGGTGACTAAAGTCGGGTCGGCTCGAGGAGTACCCGCAAGTGATTCTGATGAGGGGGCTGAAAGGACAGGTGGCTCCACCCCGGTAGAGGTGGGCCTAGGTTCCTGACGGCCCCCGACTGTTACTTTATGGCGAAGCGACAGGGCAGGTTGAGACCGCCTAGGTGAGAGGTGGGCCTGGCCCTGGTCGGCGTTCGCGGATACTTAACACGCTTAACGAGATCTTGGTATTTGATCTGAGTCTGGCCATTTGGTCTATACGCACTAACCATCTACGCGGGAGTAGTTATGGGTATCCCGGCGTCGTGGTATCAGCCGAAGCCTTCTTGACGTCAGCGACTGAGTGGCGCACGCCGTGTTGGACCGTGTTGACGTAACCGCCGTGATCGTGTGGGTTGCTAGGTCTCCTCACGGCCGCGCTCGCAACGTGCAGGTGTGCATAGGGCGATGGGCCCAGACCCCTGCGCGCTTAGGATTAGACCGGCGTGCTGACCGCTTTGTTCTGCTTAGGTGGGGCTGCGACGTGTTGATCTTATGAGGCCGGGCATGACCCAGAAAAGTGTGTCCGGCCAAATGGGATCGAGCGTGTTGGGTTATGTGGTGCACCCCTGCAGGGAAGTTTATCTATTCGAATAGCCGTGTCCCTCGGTAAAAGGACGACCCGGAGTTGTACCTTGACCTTATGACAACTAGAACTGGATACTGTATAAAATACACCCTTCCAAGTGCCAGATACAACCCGGTGATCGCTCTCTAACAGGGCGACGAGGAGGGGATCGCCGGGTAGGATTATGCTATGCGATGCTACTTGGAGGACTTCAATCTACTCTCTTCTACATGCTGCAAGATGGAGATGTCCAGAAGCGTAGTCTTCGACAGGACTAGCTACCCCCCTTTTATTCTGGCATTCTACAGTTCAGTCCACTGATATGCCCCTTTACACATATACCCATGCATATGTAGTGTAGCTCCTTGCTTGCGAGTACTTTGGATGAGTACTCACGGTTGCTTCTCTCCCTCTTTTCCCCCTTTCCTTTCTATCTGGTTGTCGCAACCAGATGCTGGAGTCCAGGAGCTAGAGATCCCGAGGATGATTCTACATGGAGTTCGGCTTCAAGGAGTAGTTAGGAGGTCCCAGGCAGGAGGCCTTCGCCTTTCGATCGTTGTATCCAGTTTGTGCTAGCCTTCTTAAGGCAAACTTGTTTAACTTATGTCTGTACTCAGATATTGTTGCTTCCGCTGACTCGTCTATGATCGAGCACTTGTATTCGAGCCCTCGAGGCCCCTGGCTTGTATTATGATGCTTGTATGACTTATTTATGTTGTAGAGTTGTGTTGTGATATCTTCCCGTGAGTCCCTGATCTTGATCGTACACATTTGCGTGCATGATTAGTGTACGGTCAAATCGGGGGCGTCACACCGACGAGGAGCAGAAGGAAATGAGAAGTGGTTTTCAGCAAGGTAATGTCTGTAAGTGCTGAAATTGTAAGTAACAAAGTAGTTTGATAGCAAGATAATTTATAACGAGCAAGTAATGATAATAGTAGCAAAAGTGCAGCAAGGTAGCCCAATCCTTTTGAGGCAAAGGACATGCCAAAACGATCTCTTATAATAAGCAGAGCGTTCTAGAGGGTACACGCGAATTTCATCTAGTCACTTTCACCATGTTGGTTCGATTTTTGTTTGCTACTTTGATAATTTGATATGTGGGTGGACCGGTGCTTAGGTGCTGTTCTTACTTTAACAAACCTCTTACTTATGATTAACCCTCCCGCAGTCATCCAGAACTACGAGAAAAGTATTAAGAATAAATTCTGACCATAGCATTAAACTTTTGGATTCAATCGGTCCCTTACGGAATAGCGCATAAACTGGGGTTAAGCTTCTGTCACTCTCGCAACCCATCATATAATTGCTACTCCACAATGCATTCCCTTAGGCCCAAATATGGTGAAGTGTCATGTAGTCGACGTTCACATGACACCACTAAGGGAATCACAACATACATACTATCAAAATATCGAACACATATCAAGTTCACATGATTACTTGCAACATGAGTTCTCCCGTGACCTCAAGAACAAAAGTAACTACTCACAAATGATAATCATGCTCAAGATCAGAGGGGTATTAAATAGCATATTGGATCTGAACATATAATATTCCACCAAATAAACCATATAGTAATCAACTACAAGATGTAATCAACACTACTAGCCACCCACAAGCGCCAATCTATAGTTCCGCTAACAAGATTGAACACAAGAGATGAACTAGGGTTTGAGATGAGATGGTGTTGTTGAAGATGTTGATGGAGATTGCCCTCCCCAAGATGGGAGAGTTGTTGGCGATGATGATGACGATGACGATGATTTCCCCCTCCGGGAGGGAAGTTCCCCCGATGAAATCGCTCCGCCGGAGGGCAAAAGTGCTCCTGCCCAAGTTCGCCTCGAGACGGCGGCGCTCCGTCCCGAAAGTCCTCCTCTTAGTTTTTCTAGGTCAAAATGAACTATATACCAGAAGATGGGCACAGGAGGTGGGCCTGGGTGAGCACAACCCACCAGGGCGCGCCTGGGCTGCCTGGCGTGCCCAGGTGGGTTGTGCCCACCTAGTGGGCCCCCTCCGGTAGTTATTTGCTCCAATATTTTTCAAATATTCCATAAAAATTCTCTGTGAAGTTTCAGCTTATTTGGAGTTGTGCAGAGTAGGTAGCCTGACGTAGCTTGATGTCTACTACACAACCTTCTTCTTGTAGACGTTGTTGGGCCTCCAAGTGCAGAGGTTTGGAGGACTGTAGCAAATTTCCCTCAAGTGGATGACCTTAGGTTTATCAATCCGTGGGAGGCGTAGGATGAAGATGGTCTCTCTCAAACCCTGCAACCAAATAACAAAGAGTCTCTTGTGTCCACAACACACCCAATACAATGGTAAATTGTATAGGTGCACTAGTTCAGCGAAGAGATGGTGATACAAGTGCAATATGGATGGTAGATATAGGTTTTTGTAATCTGAAAAAATATAAAAATAGCAAGGTAACTAATGATAAAAGTGAGCACAAACGGTATTGCAATGCTTCGAAACAAGGCCTAGGGTTCACACTTTCACTAGTGCAAGTTCTCTCAACAAGGATAACATAATTAGATCATATAACTATCCCTCAACATGCAACAAAGAGTCACTCCAAAGTCACTAATAGCGGAGAACAAACGAAGAGATTATTGTAGGGTACGAAACCACCTCAAAGTTATTCTTTCCGATCAATCCATTGGGCTATTCCTATAAGTGTCACAAACAGCCCTAGAGTTCGTAGTAAAATAACACCTTAAGACACAAATCAACCAAAACCCTAATGTCACCTAGATACTCCAATGTCACCTGAAGTACCCACGGGTATGATTATACGATATGCATCACACAATCTCAGAGTCATCTATTCAACCAACACAAAGAACTTCAAAGAGTGCCCCAAAGTTTCTACCGGAGAGTCAAGACGAAAACGTGTGCCAACCCCTATCCATAAGTTCACAAGATCACAGAACTCGCAAGTTGATCACCAAAACATACATCAAGTGGATCACGTGAATATCCCATTGTCACCATAGATAAGCACATGCAAGACATACATCAAGTATTCTCAAATCCTTAAAGACTCAATCCGATAAGATAACTTCAAAGGGAAAACTCAATCCATTACAAGAAGGTAGAGGGGAAGAAACATCATAAGATCCAACTATAATAGCAAAGCTCGCGGTACATCAAGATCGTGCCATATCAAGAACACGAGAGAGAGAGAGAGAGAGAGATCAAACACATAGCTACTGGTACATACCCTCAACCCCGAGGGTGAACTACCCCCTCCTCGTCATGGAGAGCGCTGGGATGATGAAGATGGCCACCGGTGAGGGATTCCCCCTCCAGCAGGGTGCCGGAACAGGGTCCCGATTGGTTTTTGGTGGCTACGGAGGCTTGCGGCGGCGGAACTCCCGATCTAGGTTTCTTTTCGGGGGTTTCTGTATTTATAGGAATTTTTGGCGTCGGTCTCACGTCAGGGGGGTCTCCGAGTCATCCACGAGGCAGGGGGCGCGCCCAGGGGTGTAGGGCTAGCCCTCCACCCTCGTGGATGGCTCGGGACTCTTCTGACCCAACTATTTTACTCCGGGGGCTTCTTTTGGTCCACAAAAAATCATCAAAAATTGACACGTCAATTGGACTCCGTTTGGTATTCCTTTTCTGTAAAACTCAAAAACAAGGAAAAAACAGAAACTGGCACTGGGCTCTAGGTTAATAGGTTAGTCCCAAAAATCATATAAAATAGCATATAAATTCATATAAAACATCCTAGATGGATAATATAATAGCATGGAAGAATAAAAAAATTATAGATACGTTGGAGACGTATCAAGCATCCCCAAGCTTCATTCCTGCTCGCCCTCGAGTAGTTAAATGATGAAAACAGATTTTTTTTTTATGTGGAATGCTACCTAACATAATTATCAATGTAATTTTCCTTATTGTGGCATGAATGTTCAGATCCGAAAGATTCAAGACAAAAGTTTAATATTGACATAAAAATAATAATACTTCAAGCATACTAACAAAGTAATCATGTCTTCTCAAAATAACATGGATATAGTTCATCGAATCTTTACCCAAAACTTGAAAACTTCACAACACAAAACTCAACAGAAAACTCGTAAGCTCCGTTAGTATAAGAAAAATAAAACCACCACTTAGGTATTGTGAACTCATTATAAATTCATATTGGTGTAATGTCTACTGTATTCCAACTTCTCTATGGTTCATACCCTCCGATACTACTCATAGATTCATCAAAAGAAGCAAACAACACATAGAAAACAGAATCTATCAAAAACAGAACAGTCTGTAGAAATCTGATTTGTTCGAATACTTCTCGAACTCCAAAAATTCTTAAAAATTAGGACAGCCTGGATAATTTGCAAAAATAATTAGCATTTTATCACGTACTGATTTTTAACAATTATTTTCGTGAGCACAAAGTTTCTGTCTTTTCACCAAGATCAAACAACTATCACCCCAGAAGATCCTAGTGGTTCTACTTGGCACAAACACTAATTAAAACATAAAACCACATCTAATCACAGACTAGATAGATTATTTATTACTAAACAGGAGCAAAAAGCAAAGACCAAAAATAAAATTGGGTGGCCTCCCAACAAGCGCTAACGTTTAACGCCGCTAGCTAGGCATGATGATTTCAATGATGCTCACATAAAAGATAAGGATTGAAACATAAAGAGAGCATCATGAAGAATATGACTAGCACATTTAAGTCTAACCCACTTCCTATGCATAGGGATTTTGTGAGCAAACAATTTATGGGAACAAGAATCAACTAGCATAGGAAAACAAAACAAGCATAACTTCAAGATTTTAAGCACATAGAGAGGAAACTTGATATTATTGCAATTCCTACAAGCATATATTCCTCCCTCATAATAATTTTTAGTAGTATCATGAATGAATTCCATAATATAACCATCACATAAAGCATTCTTTTCATGATCTACAAGCATAGAAATTTTATTACTCTCCACATAAGCAAAATTCTTCTCATTCGGAATAGTGGGAGTATCATAAGAAACTCGAATACTATAAATTGTTTCCACATTAAAAGAGTAATGTTCAGAAAAAGGGTAATCATAATCATGACAAGTTTTATAAATATAATCATCACTACTTTTTATAGCATAAGTGTCATCACAATAATCATCATAAGTAGCAACTTTGTTCTCATCATAATCAATTGAAACCTCTTCCAAGACAGTGGAATCATTACTAAATGGAGTAATGACCTCTCCAAATCCACTTTCATAATTGTCACAATAAGATTCAACACCCTCCAAAATAGTGGGATCATTACTTCCTAAAACGTTGACACTCTCCCAAACCCACTTTCATCCATATAATCATCATAAGTAGGAGACATGCTATCGTAATAAATTTGCATATCAAAACTTGGGGGACTACAAATATCATCTTCATTAAACATAGATCCCCAAGCTTGGGACAAACATTAATTGCAGAAAATAAATTCTCAAACATGTCATTCTCATCAAACATAGCATCCCCAAGCTTGGGCCTTTTCATATCATAAGCATAATCACTCTCATCATTAATAGTATGGATAGCACCAATACTATAGCAACTATTATCATCACAATGAGTAGTAGGCATAACCATAATAGCAGCAAAATCATTTGGGAGGGATACCTTTTTACCTTTTCTTCTTCGTCTTTTCCTTTTCTTCTCCACATTATGTGTGGGTTTAATCCTCTTTTTGGAACTCCTTATTAATGATATTGGTTGAATAGAAGGCTCTTCCTCGTTACCTGATTCATCATAAGAAATAATAGGAGGATATTGGGAAAGATCTTCCCTTTCATTAGTATTCTCTTCAGCTTCTATTTGTATTGGATATTTAAATGACCACGTTCATTGCAAAGTTCACAAGGATGGCTAAGAAAATTTAAATGTTCAGCACAAACATCTAGCCTTTCTTGCAACCATTTAGTTTCTAAATACTTATGCCCCTTGCAAAATCTATCTTCCCTATTTGCTGTGTACTTGCAAACTCTATGTACTCCACAAAAGTTGACCTGCTTATAAGTGACATTTTCATCATGACTAGTGCAATCATCATTAGTACTATGGATATTCAAAGAGTTCATACTAACAACATTGCAATCATGCTCTGTTGGGGACACACATTACTGGTAGGCCAACGAAGGGTCGAAATGTATTAAAGCATGGGGTCCACACATCAGGCCGGTCCAGATAAATTTCATATCGAAAAACCATCCACTCAGATGACCATCAAGTCACTCGAACGGCAACAACCACTCGGAGCATAGCACTCCACTCGACGAACTCATTCCAATCGGAGTACCTGATCTCACTCGGATATGCGAAGACCAACAGTCGACAAGGCACTCGAGGCATATCTTAGTAGCAGGCTGACATTATGACATCAACGCCCCACTTTGTAACATAGGAGGTGGGGGTGGCGCACTCTATATAAGCCACCCCCACCACTAGACTTGGGGGCAAGGGCTCTTTTCTTCCACCTCTCTCTCTCTCTCTCTTCGCCATTAGTCTTAGGACTTAGCTCAGGCATGGGATCCGTTCCCTTCTCTCACACAATGTAGTCTCCGGATACATACTCAGATAAAACAAAGCCTCTCCGGAGCACGAGACGTAGGGTTGTTATCTTCACCGCGAGAGGCCCGAACTCGCTAAAACCACCGTGTCACCTATTTGCATCTCGATAGATCATGCTCCTTTACCCTATCCCTTATTATTGTCGGAATCATTCGCACGACAGTTGGCGCCCACCGTGGGGCATGGCGTCTGTCGAGCCATGGTGCAAATGGTATTTTCATCAATTTTCAGCAGCAGATCAATGACCATCGCGAGAGAGATTGGCTGCTGGAATTCTAGCCATCACGCCATGCATACAAACAAAACGATCAAGGAAGTATCCATTTGATCTAGTCTTTCTTTGAATTAATTATCTAACAATGGGTTGATCTTTTCCTCCTGTAGGATCAGACATCACCCATGCATGATCAATCATAAGGAGAAGAAGCAGCTAAAGGGACACCTTGCTCCGTTCTGATCATTGGTTCTGCTCCCAAGCGATGAAGCGACGTCGTCCACGCGTTGCCATCTCCGACTTCATCTACGACGCCGATGTCACGCTTCCATGCATTGGCACCGACGCCGTCCGCTCGTCGTCGTCTCCGGAGTCCGGCCTCGATGCCGTCCTCGAACCTCTCACACACGACGACCTGTTCCTCTGGTCAGCTTGCGGCGGCCCCTGCGATGGAAACGCAGATCCGACGATGTGCACATAACGATGGAGGCAGTGCCACCCACACGCGCGACTCCGGCGGTCGCAACCCGGCCCGGAACGCCATAGTCGGGTTCATCTTGCCCGCCGGCGTCGTCGTGTTCATCGACGTGCTTCTCCGCACCAGGCACGCCCTCGACGGCCGAGACGTCGATGGTCTCCAAGCTGCTCTCCGGAGCCTCCGACGGTCCCGTACCCGGCGAGTTCGATGCCTTCCAGGGCCGATCAAGTCTGGCAAACCCCGACGGCACAGCAATGAACTGCATGCAGTGAATGGCCCTGGGAAAGGAAAACTTTCATTTACATCCATTACATACATTAACGGCTTTAACTTTTGCTTAATTAGCGCTAATTAATGCCTCTTACATGCAGATTCTGCGTACATGGTCTGGACGTGGGCTACTCCTTCCATGCGTTTGCTAGCCAAGCAATTACGCCTAATTGACAGGGATTTATTGCTCCGTTACTGACCGAGCCCTGCACCAAGTTGACCTCTTCGTCAGCCGCCCAGCTCCAGCACGGTATCGCGTCACTGCGTCATCTGCTTCGCACCTCCACAGCAACGGCTGCGGTTCACTCGGACAGACGGGAGCACTGGGATGAGGCGTCCGCTCGGACAGGGCTCACTCGGCCGTCAGGTCGCGGGGTTCACTCGGCCGGTCCTCCAAAGCAACGACCGTGACCACTGCATTCAACCCGTCTGCGACTCGACTCCATGCGGCGAGCACACTGGTGGATTCGTCTTCTTCAGTGAACACGGCGACAGGTCAGGGCGACCCGTCGACCTTCCTGTGGAGGTTCACTCGACCGTCACGTGCGTCTTCACTCGGCGGGACATGTTTACTTCACTCGGACGCCCCACGCATCGCAACTCCGCGTGACGAGACTCATCTACTTCATTTGAATGCCCTGCGCCTCGCCACTTCACGGACGCGTCTACTTCACTCAGTCGCCCCGCGTGTCGCCACTCCGCGGCACGCGTCTACTTCACCTAGACGCCCCGCGCGTCGCCACTCTGCGGGACGCGTCTACGTCACTCGGACGCCCCGCTCGTTGCCACTCCGCGGGTCGCGTCTACATCGCTCAGACGCCACGTGTATCGTCACTCCGCGACACGTGTCTACTTCACCCGGACGCCCTGCGTGTCGCCACTCTCCGGGACGCGTCTAGGTCACTCGGACGCCCCGCTCGTCGTCACTCCACGGGTCGCGTCTACATCGCTCGGACGCCACGCGCGTCGTCACTCTGTGGCACGCGTCTACCTCACCCGGCGCCCCGCGCATCGTCACTCTGCGGGGCGCGTCTACGTCACTCGGACGCCCTGCTCGTCGCCACTCCGCGGGTCGCGTCTACATCGCTCGGACGCCACGCGCATCGTCACTCCGTGGCACGCGTCTACTTCACCTGGACGCCCCGCACGTCGCCACTCTGCGGGGCGCGTCTACGTCACTCGGACACCCCGCTCGTCGTCACTCCGCGGGTCGCGTCTACATCGCTCGGACGCCATGCGCATCGTCAGTCCGCGGCACGCGTCTACTTCAGCGGGATGCCTTGCGCGTCGCCACTCTGTGGGACGCGTCTACGTCACTCGGACGCCCCGCTCGTCGCCACTCCGCGGGTCACGTCTACATCGCTCGGACGCCACACGCATCGTCAGTCCGCGGCACACGTCTACTTCACCCGGACGCCTTGCGCGTCGCCACTCTGCGGGACGCGTCTACATCACTCGGAAGCCCCGCTCGTCGCCACTCCGCGGGTCGCGTCTACATTGCTCGGACGCCCCGTGCATCGACACTTCGCGGGACGCGTCTACAGCACCCGAACGCCTCGTGGGTCGCCACTCCGCTGAATGCGTCTTCATCACTCGGACGCTCCGTGCATAGTCATTCCACGACACGCATCTTCATCACTTGGCCGCCCCATGCGTCGCCATGCCGCGGGAGGCGCCTACATCACTCGGACGCCCGGCGCGTCGCCACTCCGCGGGACGCGTCTACTTCACTTGGACGCCCCGCACGTCGTCATTCCACGTGACGGTCTACTTCACTCGGCCGCCCCACGGGTTGCCATCGGTTGGTCACCTCATAACCACTCGGTCGCCCCGCGCGTCGCCATCGGTTGGTCACCACATCACCACTCGGCCGCCCCGCGCGTCGCCATCGATTGGTCACCTCATCATCACTCGGTCGCCCCGCGCGTCGCCACTCGGTTGGTCACCTCATAACCACTCGGCCACACCGCGCGTCGCCACTTGGTTGGTCACCTCATAACCACTCGGCCGCCCCACGCGTCGCCACTCGGTTGGTCACCTCATAACCACTCGGCCGCCCCGCGAGTCACCGTCGGTTGGTCACTTCATAACCACTCGACCGCCCCGCGCGTCGCCATCGGTTGGTCATCTCATCACCACTCGGCCGCCCAGCGCGTCGTCATCGGTTGGTCACCTCATAACCGCTCGGCCGCCTCACGCGTCGCCATCGGTTGGTCACCTCATCACCACTCGGCCGCCCCGCGCGTCGCCATCGGTTGGTCACCTCATCACCACTCGGCCGCCCCGCACGTCGCCACTCGGTTGGTCACCTCATCACCATTCGGCCACCTCGCGCATCGCCACTCGGTTGGTCACCTCATAACCACTGGGCCGCCCCGCACGTCGCCATCGGTTGGTCACCTCATCACCACTCGGTCGCCCCACGCGTCGCCACTCGGTTGGTCACCTCATAGCCACTCGGCCGCACCGCACGTCGTCATAGGTTGGTCACCTCATAGCCACTCGGCCGCCCCGCGCGTCGCCATCGGTTGGTCACCTCATCACCACTCGGTCGCCCCGCGCGTCGCCATCGGTTGGTCACCTCATCATCACTCGGCCGCCCTGCGCGTCGCCACTCGGTTGGTCACCTCATCACCACTCGGCCGCCCCGCGCGTCGCCACTTGATTGGTCACCTCATAACCACTCGGCCGCCCCGCGCGTCGCCATCAGTTGGTCACCTCATCACCACTCGGCCGCCCCGCGCGTCGCCATCGTTTGTCACCTCATCACCAGTCGGCCGCCCCGCGCATCGCCATCAGTTGGTCACCTCATCACCACTCGGCCGTCCCAGGCGTCGCCACTCGGTTGGTCACCTCATAACCGCTCGGAGCCTCGCGTGTCGCCACTCGGTTGGTCACCTCATCACCACTCGGCCGCCCCGCGCGCCGCCATTCGGTTGGTCACCTCATCACCACTCGGCTGCCCCGCGCGTCGACACTTGGTTGGTCACCTCATCACCACTCGGCCACTCGCACGCCTTCGGACAGCTAAGTCATTTTGCATTCTGTTATTTCCGTCTTCCCGAGTATCCGTAATTCACACATCACGTTCACTCGGAGGCCACGTCACCGAATGTACCTCTACGCTCGGCTGCTTATTTTCACATACTTGCTTAGTACTGGTTATGTGACTCCCAAGTCCAACTTCCATTTTTTCGCATACATCATTCACGAACACCATGTGTCGTTCTTCATTTCGAGTTTGCATCGGTCCTCCGGGGCTGCAACTCAGTCGAAACACTACACTTCCGTTTTATTTGAGCCAATATTCCAATGAGTTCACTCGGATCCGTCGCTTCGACAAGTTTGAACGGATCCTTCGCTCTTTCAGACTCTTGCTGGTTAACCAGCAAGCCCCTTGCACTCCTAGCGGGTGTCTATGGGTGTTATTCACACAAATCATTTCAACACACATCAAACCTCCTCGAGAAATTAGTTCGTTGGCTTGTGCCATTTTTTACACAAGTTACGCGATCACTCGACGGCCCTATGCGCCAACTTTATCGCTGCTCGGACTCGATCACCGTACCGGTCCTAGCGCACCACTACACCGACCTTGTCACTCTGTTGACTTCAAACACATCCGGCCAACCCCTCTGTGGAATCCTCTTCATCGTATCAATGATACAGACCTCGTCAGGCATGAGACAGATAAGTCCCTTTTATAATTAAACTTCACACTTCACTCTTTTGCGAGTTTGCCTCTTTCGAGCATCACTCGGAAGTTTCTCCTCATCTTTACCCGAGTCCGACTCCATGAATTGCAAACCATCCATTCAAAACTGTATCTCTCGTATTCCGACATGTCCGTTGTTGAAGCCTGTAGTACGCTCGGGGGCTACGCCGCACTCGGGGGCTGCATCTCATTTGGAATGACACTCTCCTGAGTAGTCGAGTACTTCATCACCAGGCAGATCCTTCACCTCAACAAGTGCATTCGATCCGCCACTTTGACAAGTTTTATAATCACTCAGATGCTCTGCACGCCATCTTCATTCCTACTCAGACTCAGTTGTCACGCCGGTGTTGTTGTGTCGCAACCACACTACACCTACGTCGTCGCTACATTAGCTTCGAAAGCATCTGGCTAACTCCTTCGAAGACCATTTCAGCCACTTGGCTGGACACACAATCTGTCACTCGACCACCCCGCGCATCACCACTTGGCTGGACACGTAGTCCTTCACTCGGCCACCTCGCCATCCTCACTCGGCCGTCCCGCACCACTCGATTGTGCACGTCTTCACCACTCGGCCACTCTGTGCGTCGCCTCTCGGTTGTGCACGTCTTCACCACTGGGCCACCCCGCGCATTTCCACTCAGTTGTGCACGTCTTCATCCTTCGGCCACCTCGCACATCATGACTCGATCGCCCCACGCATCGCCACTTGGTTGGGAACGTCTTCACCACTCGGCCCCTCCGCGCGTCGCCACTCGGTTGTGCACGTCTTCACCACTCGTCCACCCCGCGCGTCGTCACTCGGTTGTACACATCATCGCCCCTCGGCCGCCTCGCTCGTCACCATCAGTTGGACATGTCTTTACCTCTACACCCCAACACGGGAACGACTAAGTTACTCATATGATCAAACCTCATATCACACTCTGTAGCAAGCTTACCTCTTTCGAGCATCACTCGGGGGCTACGCACAATCGTTGGCCATGCCGCCCTAAGGGGTTACACCCATTCAATCAACCCATTGATCACATCAGGAATATCTTTCTGACCATACATGCTCGGTCTGCCGAAAATCTATAAGGGTAGTACTGTCCACTCGGCTGATCGCCCAAATCATTACCTAAAGTCATCTTCAGGACTGCAAAAGGGTGAAAACAACGCTCCTCTACGGATACACTTGGCCCTATCCTAGGCTCCAAGGCGTCAGTTTCACAAATTGGACTCAAAGATGGCATGTGCTGGTGTTCCCCCGGGATAATGAGTGGCCTCTCTCCGGAGAGTCAGCCCACACACTAGCCTCGTCACTCGGGTTTCATGGCACGTCCATGTCAGACCACTAGTCTATCTCCTCCGGGAGACATACAAGTGCCACCAAGTTTTTCCTTGCGATCAACATACCCCGATCAGTCGGGAAGCACGTCCACTCGGACAAATACCCCTTTCATGCAAAAGGGTGAAAATGAAGCTCCTCTACGGATACAATGTACTCTTACAAATACCCCTTTCACGCAAAATCTAACGGTCAATATAAGAAGTACTACTGGAACGATTACTCCCTGGAGTGTCCAGCTTTTTTCTACAGTCGGCAGTTTCAAAGCCGAATTCATTCACCGTGCCGAGAGCACGAAGATTCACCTGCTTAACCGAGTTCCAGGCTGAATTTATACCGTGCGGAGTGCACGAAGATCAGTCCGACTGACTCAGCTCCAGGCTGAGCTTATTTACCATGTCAAGCATCTGAAGATGCATTCGATTGACTCAATTTCACACTAAAAGATATTTACCGTGTCGACTGCGTGGAGGTTTACCAGGAGACTTAAACCCTCTGCCCAACTCATCTTGTCCGACAGAGGCTCGGGGACTACACGCAGTGGGTGCACTCAGCGTGCCCCCACTGGAAGAGAACTTAGAAAGAAACATTTTGCTCGACGCAAGACCATCTCCAGATCACTCAAGTGCTACTTGAACTTCGAGTCGAAAAGGAACAAGTTCTATCAGTACCAGCTAAGAAGATTTTTAGTTCTCTCAGACCCTCGCCGACTGCTCACAGTCGATGGCGGTCTCGGGGACTACACCCAGTGGGTGCACTCAGCATGCCCCCACTGGAGTAATCTCCACTCGGTATGGCCTCACCGGTCCGAGTGGAGAACAACAAACAAACAAGTTCTAAGGCTCCCGTCGGCTACCAAAAAAATTGCAATATGGTGAGTTTAACGCTCCTCTGTAGACCTGTTTTGAGCCTTCTTCTAGGACTCAAAGCGTGAAACTCATAAGTTTGGATCTAGAGCCGACTCGTATTGACGTTCCTCCGGGATAAGACTGGCATCTGTCCGAGAGAGCAGTGCATGCGTCGATCTTGTTGCCTGGATTTAATGACACATCCATACTCTGATCACGAGTTAACCTCTTCCGAGAGATGATCAAATGTCACCAAGTTGCTCCTCGCGAGCACTTACCCCAGATCAGTCGGGAAGCGCAGCGCCATAATCCATTGAGATTTTTTTCAAACCTTGGTTGTCTGAAAGCATGATGATGGGTACCGAGTATTTCCGTAATCACTCGGACCAAATTGTGTCTTTCACAAACTCGTTCTGCAAAATCGCAACCGATTCGGGGGCTAATGTTGGGGACACACATAACAGGTAGGCCAACGAAGGGTCGAAATATATTAACGCATGGGGTCAACACATCAGGCGGGTCCAGATAAATTTCATATCGACAAACCATCCACTCGGATGACCATCAAGTCACTCGGACGGCAACAACCACTCGGAGCATAACACTCCACTCAACGAACTCATTCCACTCGGAGTACCTGATCTCACTCGGATATGCGAAGACCAATGGTCGACAAGGCACTCGAGGCATATCTTAGTAGCAGGCTGACATTATGACATCAACGCCCCACTTTGTAATATAGGAGGTGGGGGTGGCGCACTCTATATAAGCCACCCCCACCACTAGGCTTGGGGGCAAAGGTTCTTTTCTTCCACCTCTCTCTCTCTCTCTCTCTCTCTCTCTCTCTCTCTCTCTCTCTCTTTTCGCCATTAGTCTCAGGACTTAGCTCAGGCATGGGATCCGTTCTCTTCTCTCACACATTGTAGTCTCCGGATACATACTCAGATAAAACAAAGCCTCTCCGGAGCATGAGACGTAGGGTTGTTATCTCCATCGCGAGAGGCCCGAACTCGCTAAAACCACCGTGTCACCTATTTGCATCTCGATAGATCATGCTCCTTTACCCTATCCCTTATTATTGTCGGAATCGTTACCATGACATGCTCATCATTCAAATATTTAGTGCCAAACATTTTAATGCATTCTTCTTCTAGCACTTGGGCACAATTTTCCTTTCCATCATTTCCACGAAAGATATTAAAAAGATGAAGCATATGAGGCACCCTCAATTCCATTTTTTTGTAGTTTTCTTTTATAAACTAAACGAGTGATAAAACAAGAAACTAAAAGATTCGATTGCAAGATCTAAAGATATACCTTCAAGCACTCACCTCCCCGGCAATGGCGCCAGAAAAGAGCTTAGTTGACGGGGTGTTAGTGCCGCTTACCGAGCCTCCCCGGCAACAGCGCCAGAAAAGAGCTTGATGTCTACTACACAACCTTCTTCTTGTAGACGTTGTTGGGCGTCCAAGTGCAGAGGATTGTAGGACAGTAGCAAATTTCCCTCAAGTGGGTGACCGTTTATCAATCCGTGGGAGGCGTAGGATGAAGATGTTCTCTCTCAAACAACCCTGCAACCAAATAACAAAGAGTCTCTTGTGTCCCCAACACACCCAATACAATGGTAAATTGTATAGGTGCCCTAGTTCGGTGAAGAGAAGGTGATACAAGTGCAATATGGATGGTAGATATAGGTTTTTGTAATCTGAAAATATAAAAACAGAAAGGTAACTAATGACAAAAGTGAGCACAAACGGTATTGCAATGCTTCGAAACAAGGCCTAGGGTTCATACTTTCACTAGTGCAAGTTCTCTCAACAAGGATAACATAATTAGATCATATAACTATCCCTCAACATGCAATAAAGAGTCACTCCAAAGTCACTAATAGCAGAGAACAAACGAAGAGATTATTGTAGGGTACGAAACCACCTCAAAGTTATTCTTTCCGATCAATCCATTGGGCTATTCCTATAAGTGTCACAAACAGCCCTAGAGTTTGTAGTAAAATAACACCTTAAGACACAAATCAACCAAAACCCTAATGTCACCTTGATACTCCAATGTCACCTCAAGTATCCGCGGGTATGATTATACAATATGCATCACACAATCTCAGATTCATCTATTCAACCAACACAAAGAACTTCAAAGAGTGCCCCAAAGTTTCTAACGAAGTGTCAAGACAAAAACCTATGCATAAGTTCACAAGGTTACAGAACTCGCAAGTTGATCACCAAAACATACATCAAGTGGATCACGTGAATATCCCATTGTCACCATAGATAAGCACATGCAAGACATACATCAAGTGTTCTCAAATCCTTAAAGACTCAATCCGATAAGATAACTTCAAAGGGAAAACTCAATCCATTACAAGAAGGTAGAGGGGAGAAACATCATAAGATCCAACTATAATAGCAAAGCTCGCGGTACATCAAGATCGTGCCATATCAAGAACACGAGAGAGAGAGAGAGAGAGAGAGAGAGAGAGATCAAACACATATCTACTGGTACATACCCTCAGCCTCGAGGGTGAACTACTCCCTCCTCGTCATGCAGAGCGCCGGGATGATGAAGATGGCCACCGGTGAGGGATCCCCCCTCCGGCAGGGTGCCGGAACAGGGTCCCGATTGGTTTTTGGTGGCTACAGAGGCTTGCGGCGGCGGAACTCCCGATCTAGGTTTCTTTTCGGGGTTTTTTGTATTTATATGAATGTTTTGGCATCGGTCTCACGTCAGGGGGGTCTCCGAGTCATTCACGAGGCAGGGGGCGCGCCCAGGGGGTAGGGCTCGCCCTCCACCCTCATGGATGGCTCGGGACTCTTCTGGCCCACTATTTTACTCCGGGGCTTCTTTTGTTCCATAAAAAATCATCAAAAATTGGCATGTCAATTGGACTTCGGTTGGTATTCCTTTTCTGTAAAACTCAAAAACAAGGAAAAAACAGAAACTGGCACTGGGCTCTAGGTTAATAGGTTAGTCCCAAAAATCATATAAAATAGCATATAAAACATCCTAGATGGATAATATAATAGCATGGAACAATAAAAAATTATAGATACGTTGGAGACTATCAAGCATCCCCAAGCTTAATTACTGCTCATCCTTGAGTAGGTAATTGATAAAAATAGAATTTTTTATGTGGAATGCTACCTAACATAATTATCAATGTAATTTTCTTTATTCTGGCATGAATGTACAGATCCGAAAGATTCAAGACAAAAGTTTAATATTGACATAAAAATAATAATACTTCAAGCATACTAACAACCCCGATGTTCCATGGCCAAAGAAAGTTCATCCCTACAAAATCATATAGTTTGGCTATGTTCCATCTTCGTCACACAAAATGTTCAAATCATGCACAACCCCGATGACAAGCCAAGCAATTGTTTCATACTTTAGTGTTCTCAAACTTTTTCAACTTGCACGCAATACATGAGCGTGAGCCATGGACATAGCACTATAGGTGGAATAGAATGGTGGTTGTAGAGAACACAAAAAAGAGGAAGATGGTCTCACATCAACTAGGCGTATTAATGGGCTATGGAGATGCCCATCAATAGATATCAATTGAGTGACTAGGGATTGCCATGCAACGGATGCACTAGAGCTATAAATGTATGAAAGCTCAACAAAAGAAACTAAGTGGGTGTGCATCCAACTTGCTTGCTCACGAAGACCTGGGGCATTTTGAGGAAGCCCATTGTTGGAATATACAAGCCAAGTTCTATAATGAAAATCCCACTAGTATATTAAAGTGACAAACTAAGAGACTCTCTATCATGAAGATCATGGTGCTACTTTGAAGCACAAGCGTGGAAAAGGATAGTAGCATTGTCCCTTCTCTCTTTCTCTCTCTCTCTCTCTCTCTCTCTCTCTCTCTCTCTTTTGTTTGGCTTCTTTGGCCACTTTTTTGTTCATTGGCTTCTTTGGCCTCTTTTTTTTCCTCACACGGGACAATGCTCTAATAATGATGATGATCACACTTCTATTTATTTACAACTCAAGGATTACAACTCGATACTTAGAACAAAATATGACTCTATATGCGTGCCTCCGGCGGTGTACCTGGATGTGCAATGAATCAAGAGTGACATGTATGAAAAAATTATGAATGGTGGCTTTGCCACAAATACGATGTCAACTACATGATCATGCAAAGCAATATGACATGATGAAGCGTGTCATAATAAACGGAACGGTGAAAAGTTGCATGGCAATATATCTCGGAGTGGCTATGGAAATGGCATAATAGGTAGGTATGGTGGCTGTTTTGAGGAAGGTAAATGGTGGGTTTATGGTACGGGCGAAAGTTGCACGGTACTAGAGAGGCTAGCAACGGTGGAAGGGTGAGAGTGCGTATAATCCATGGACTCAACATTAGTCATAAAGAACTCACATACTTATTGCATAAATCTACAAGTCATCAAAACCAAGCACTATGCGCATGCTCCTAGGGGGATAGATTGGTAGGAAAAGACCATCGCTCGTCCCCGACCGCCACTCATAAGGAAGACAATCAAAGAAACACCTCATGCTTCAAATTTGTTACACAACGATTACCATACGTGCATGCTACGGGACTTGCAAACCTCAACACAAGTATTTTTCAAATTCACAATTATCTACTAGCATGACTCTAATATCACCATCCCCATGTCTCAAAACAATCATCAAGCATCAAACTTCTCATAGTATTCAACGCACTCTATATGAAAGTTTTTATTATACCCCTCTTGGATGCCTATCATATTAGGACTAAATTTATAACCAAAACAAATTACCATGCTGTTTAAGACTCTCAAAATAATATAAGTGAAGCATGAGAGTTCATCTATTTCTTCAAAATAAAACCACCGTCGTGCTCTAAAAAGATATAAGTGAAGCACTAGAGCAAACGACAAACTACTCCGAAAGATATATGTGAAGATCAATGAGTAGTTGAATAATTATGTAATTATGTGAAGACTCTCTAACATTTAAGAATTTCAGATCTTGGGATACTATTCAAACAGCAAGCAAAACAAAATAAAATAAAATGACGCTCCAAGCAAAACACATATCATGTGGTGAATAAAAATATAGCTCCAAGTAAAGTTACCGATGAACGAAGACGAAAGAGGGGATGCCTTCTGGGGCATCCCCAAGCTTAGGCTCTTGGTTGTCCTTGAATATTACCTTGGGGAGCCTTGGGCATCCCCAAGCTTAGGCTCTTGCCACTCTTTATTCCATAGTCCATCGAATCTTTACCCAAAACTTGAAAACTTCACAACACAAAACTCAACAGAAAACTCGTAAGCTCCGTTAGTATAAGAAAATAAAACCACCACGTAGGTACTGTTGTGAACTCATTATAAATTCATATTGGTGTAATGTCTACTGTATTACAACTTCTCTATGGTTCATACCCTCCGATACTACTCATAGATTCATCAAAATAAGCAAACACTACATAGAAAACAGAATCTACCAAAAACAGAACAGTCTATAGCAATCTGATTTGTTCGAATACTTCTCGAACTCCAAACATTCTGAAAAACTAGGACAACCTGGATAATTTGTATATTGATCTTCTTCAAAAAGAATTGGCATTTTATCACGTTCTGGTGATTTTTAACAATTATTTTCATGAGCACAAAGTTTCTGTCTTTTCACCAAGATCAAACAACTATCACCCAAGAAGATCCTATTGGTTCTACTTGGCACAAACACTAATTAAAACATAAAACCACATCTAACCACAGGCTAGATAGATTCTTTATTACTAAACAGGAGCAAAAAGCAAAGAACAAAAATAAAATTGGGTTGCCTCCCAACAAGCGCTAACGTTTAACGCCCCTAGCTAGGCATGATGATTTCAATGATGCTCACATAAAAGATAAGGATTGAAACATAAAGAGAGCATCATGAAGAATATGACTAGCACATTTAAGTCTAACCCACTTCCTATGCATAGGGATTTCGTGAGCAAACAATTTATGGGAACAAGAATCAACTAGCATAGGAAAACAAAACAAGCATAACTTCAAGATTTTAAGCACATAGAGAGGAAACTTGATATTATTGCAATTCCTACAAGAATATATTCCTCCCTCATAATAATTTTCAGTAGTATCATGAATGAATTCCACAATATAACCATCACATAAAGCATTCTTTTCATGATCTACAAGCATAGAAATTTTATTACTCTCCACATAAGCAAAATTCTTCTCATTCGGAATAGTGGGAGTATCATAAGAAACTCGAATACTATAAATTGTTTCCACATTAAAAGAGTAATGTTCAGAAAAAGGGTAATCATAATCATGACAAGTTTTATAAATATAATCATCACTACTTTTTATAGCATAAGTGTCATCACAATAATCATCATAAGTAGCAACTTTGTTCTCATCATAATCAATTGAAACCTCTTCCAAGATAGTGGAATCATTACTAAATAAAGTCATGACCTCTCCAAATCCACTTTCATAATTGTCACAATAAGATTCAACACCCTCCAAAATAGTGGGATCATTACTTCCTAAAACGTTGACACTCTCCCAAACCCACTTTCATCCATATAATCATCATAAGTAGGAGGCATGCTATCATATTAAATTTGCATATCAAAACTTGGGGGACTAAAAATATCATCTTCATTAAACATAGATCCCCAAGCTTGGGACAAACATTAATTGCAGAAAATAAATTCTCAAATATGTCATTCTCATCAAACATAGCATCCCCAAGCTTGGGCCTTTTCATATCATAAGCATAATTACTCTCATCATTAATAGTATGGATAGCACCAATACTATAGCAACTATTATCATCACAATGAGTAGTAGGCATAACCATAATAGGAGCAACATCATTTGGGAGGGATACTTTTTTACCTTTTCTTCTCCGTCTTTTCTTTTTCTTCTCCACATTATGTGTGGGTTTAATCCTCTTTTTGGAGCTCCTTATTAATGATATTGTTTGAATAGAAGGCTCTTCCTCGTTACCTGATTCATCATAAGAAATAATAGGAGGATATTGGGAAACCTCTTCCCTTTCATTAGTATTCTCTTCATCTTCTATTTGTTTTTTTGTCTTTATGTAATTGGCAATATAAGGATTTTCAATGCAATTCACCGCACAATACATATAAATTTCCTCTAGATCAAGATCAAGAACTGTCTCAAGGGCAAATTCTGGAATATCCTTAGTGATACATTTCATTACTTCATAACCCAGAAGCAAACTAAGTTCATTATGATGTGCAAGGGAAATCAAGTCATCACAATTTTTGGACACGATTCGATCATGAAACAATTTGCATTGGATATTTAAATGACCACGTTCATTGCAAAGTTCACAAGGATGGCTAAGAAAATTTAAATTTTCAACACAAACATCTAGCCTTTCTTGCAACCATTTAGTTTCTAAATACTTATGCCTCTTGCAAAATCTATCTTCCCTATTTGTCGTGTACTTGCAAACTCTATGTACTCCACAAAAGTTGACATGCTTATAAGAGACATTTTCATCATGACTAGTGCAATCATCATTAGTACTATGGATATTCAAAGAGTTCATACTAACAACATTGCAATCATGCTCATCATTCAAATATTTAGTGCCAAACTTTTAATGCATTCTTCTTCTAGCACTTGGGCACAATTTTCCTTTCCATCATTTCCACGAAACATATTAAAAAGACGAATCATATGAGGCACCCTCAATTTCATTTTTTTGTAGTTTTCTTTTATAAACTAAACTAGTGATAAAGCAAGAAACTAAAAGATTCGATTGCAAGATCTAAAGATATACCTTCAAGCACTCACCTCCCCGGCAACGACGCCAGAAAAGAGCTTAGCTGACGGGGTGTTAGTGCCGCTTACCTAGCCTCCCCGGCAACGGCGCCAGAAAAGAGCTTGATGTCTACTACACAACCTTCTTATTGTAGGCGTTGTTGGGCATCCAAGTGCAAAGGTTTGAAGGACAGTAGCAAAATTCCCTCAAGTGGATGACCTAAGGTTTATCAATCCGTGGGAGGCGTAGGATGAAGATGGTCTCTCTCAAACAACCCTGCAACCAAATAACAAAGAGTCTCTTGTGTCCCCAACACACCCAATACAATGGTAAATTGTATAGGTGCCCTAGTTCGGCGAAGAGATGGTGATACAAGTGCAATATGGATGGTAGATATAGGTTTTTGTAATCTGAAAATATAAAAACAGAAAGGTAACTAATGACAAAAGTGAGCACAAACGGTATTGCAATGCTTCGAAACAAGGCTTAGGGTTCATACTTTCACTAGTGCAAGTTCTCTCAACAAGGATAACATAATTAGATCATATAACTATCCGTCAACATGCAACAAAGAGTCACTCCAAAGTCACTAATAGCAGAGAACAAACGAAGAGATTATTGTAGGGTACGAAACCACCTCAAAGTTATTCTTTCCGATCAATCCATTGGGCTATTCCTGTAAGTGTCACAAACAGCCCTAGAGTTCGTAGTAAAATAACACCTTAAGACACAAATCAACCAAAAACCTAATGTCACCTAGATACTCCAATGTCACCTCAAGTATCCGCGGGTATGATTATACGATATGCATCACACAATCTCAGATTCATCTATTCAACCGACACAAAGAACTTCAAAGAGTGCCCCAAAGTTTCTAGCGGAGAGTCAAGAAGAAAACGTGTGCCAACCCCTATGCATAAGTTCACAAGGTTACAGAACTCGCAAGTTGATCACCAAAACATACATCAAGTGGATCACGTGAATATCCCATTGTCACCACAGATAAGCACATGCAAGACATACATCAAGTGTTCTCAAATCCTTAAAGACTCAATCTGATAAGATAACTTCAAAGGGAAAACTCAATCCATTACAAGAAGGTAGAGGGGGAGAAACATCATAAGATCCAACTATAATAGCAAAGCTCGCGGTACATCAAGATCGTGCCATATCAGGAACACGAGAGAGAGAGAGAGAGAGAGAGAGAGAGAGAGATCAAACACATACCTACTAGTACATACCCTCAGCCCCGAGGGTGAACTACTCCCTCCTTGTCATGGAGAGCGCCGGGATGATGAAGATGGCCACCGGTGAGGGAGCCCCCCTCCGGCAGGGTGCCAGAACAGGGTCCCGATTGGTTTTTGGTGGCTACAGAGGCTTGCGGCGGCGAAACTCCCGATCTAGGTTTCTTTTCGGGGGTTTCTGTATTTATAAGAATTTTTGGCGCCGGTCTCACGTCAGAGGGGTCTCCGAGTCATCCACGAGGCAGAGGGCTCGCCCTCCACCCTCATGGATGGCTCGAGACTCTTCTGGCCCAACTATTTTACTCCGAGGGCTTCTTTTGGTCCATAAAAAATCATCAAAAATTGGCACATCAGTTGGACTCCGGTTGGTATTCCTTTTCTGTAAAACTCAAAAACAAGGAAAAAACAGAAACTGGCACTGGGCTCTAGGTTAATAGGTTAGTCCCGAAAATCATATCAAATAGCATATAAATGCATAGAAAACATCCTAGATGGATAATATAATAGCATGGAACAATCAAAAATTATAGATACGTTGGAGACGTATCATAGCTTTTTCAGGTCGAGATTTCAGCTGCCGGAATTCTCCCTCTTTGTGTGTACCTTACATATTATGAGAGAAAAGGCATTATAATTACTCCAGAAAGCATTATTGTGGATAAAAACATCATAAATAACAGTAGGAAAACATGATGCAAAATGGATGTATCAATGCCCATATTGGTTCCTACATATTCCACGAAGATCTTTTATCGGTTGAACCGCGGTGTCAAGGATTCAGTCAATCACGTATGCAAATCCCTTTGTCTAGCGATATGTTACTTGCCCGAGATTCGATCGTCGGTATCTCCATACCTAGTTCAATCTCGTTACCGGCAAGTCTCTTTACTCGTTCCGTAATACAAGATCATGTGACTAACTCATTAGGCACATTGCTTGCAAGCTATTTACGATGTTGTATTACCGAGAGGGCCCAGAGATATCTCTCCGTCACACGGAGCGACAAATTCCAGTCTCGATCCATGCAACCCAACAGACACCTTCAGAGATACCTGTAGAGCACATTTATGATCACCCAGTTATGATGTGATGTTTCATAGCACACAAGGAATTCCTCCAGTATCCGGAAGTGGCATGATCTCATGGTCTAAGGAACTGATACTTGACATGAAGAAAGCTATAGCAAATAAACTAAGCGATACAATCTATTGCTAAGCGATACAATCCTGTTATCAAATGACAACTCATGTATGTGGTTAGGAAACCATAACCATCTTTGATCAACGAGCTAGTCTAGTAGAGGCTTACTAGGGACACGGTGTAGTTTATGTATTCACACATGTATTTAAGTTTCCGATCAATACAATTCTAGCATGAATAATAAACATTTATCATGAATGGGAAATATGATAATAACCATTTTATTATTGCCTCTAGGGCATATTTCCAACACCATGTAATAGACATTCCTGCATGGACTCTTGGGTGTGTGTTTGAACTTTTGCATTCTCCCGTGATTCCGATTATAACCAGTGAAAACCTTAATATGAGAAATTATATTTTGAAATATGTAATGAAATATTTTGGGACAAACCAAGTAGTGGTTGATTATTGTATGAGGAATCCTATATCCTATATCTTATATTCTATCATATATACTATATAGATATATAAGAGAGTGACCTGGAGACAAGGATAGTTGGTGTGATTGAGATTTTTTTTAAATCACCTACATCCCTTAGAATGTCATACTATGGCATAAACGTTATCCTAAATAAGTTATAGACATCAATGTGTGCTTCTCAAACTACTCTGGAAATACATTGCTCAAAATTTTGAACCTGTTCATATAACATGAGAGATTAGTTAATGATGTCGAGGAAGCTAAAGCGAACACATTGAGGTTCAGCGTCAAGTGGTTATTGTACCTGTAGATGTTTTGATTTCTTGAGTCCGACTACTATTCATGAGAAGAACCTGGCTAATTGCAGTGAATCGTTGAGATGCTATAGAGAATATCAAACCAATAGTGATTAAACAACAACATAAGAAAATAGCATGAGCGAACCAATAACATCTATCGACTGACTAAAATTATCAAATATATCAATCAAAACTACTGATCAAGTATCTACACTAAGAAGATGTCGAGCGTGGAGCACCTTGATGCCTCTGTAGACGAGCATGCACCCCGGTCCTGCGCGTATATCTCCCACCATGAAGAAACACAAACAGAGGATTGTTAATTTCTACTGTCGCGGATTGCAAGGAAGGCGGGGTTGACCTTGTAAAAGACTAAAGATCTTTTGGCCTTGTTGATGCCAGCATGAAGGGCAAGGAGAGAAGCGCATACCTCGGTGGTCATCACTGCGTCCTCAGCTACGATCTACTTGCAGCTCATTGAGAGGGTGTTGGAGATGTTGCTGCAAGTTTCTGCTCCTTTGGTAGATCGTCTCCAGTACATGCAGTTGTGTTATTCTCCAAGCTACAAAAAAATAACTCTGAAACTATCTTTGATCCATTTTTTATTATTCATTGCGGTACTAAGTATTTACAGAAAAAAATACAAAACAACGGCAATGAATATGGAATTCTTTACCTTGATGGCTAGAGGTGGTTCTGCATTGGTCCTTCGGAACATGAGGATGGAATAAGAGTGAGAGGTGCATTGGGCACCTCCCTCCGCCTCCCTGCCCTGGCCTTAAGTCGGCCATGTACTTGGGCTGCTGCTTGGTCACTCTCTCCGCCACAGCGTGTTGTGTCAATCTCTTTGACGGCCGCATCATCGAGCTGAAGACTCGGGCAGTGCTACCACCTGCCACTGGCAGGCCGCAACACGCATGCCCTAGCAGTGGAAAAGAAGGAGCCATGACCGGGTGAGAGATATACCTCCAGGACGTGTAGGTGGACGATGGATGGCTGAGTGGCGACGGTGTAGGAGGCATGTCGGGGTAGCGGCAGTTGTGGTACGGCTGAAATGGGGGCGACAGTGTGGGAACCTAGAATACATGGCCGAGAGAGATCGAGGGAGAGAGAATCAGAGAACTCGGGTGGAGCTATTCATTCCGGTAGATAGGATAAAATCGGTTCGACATTCTTTATAAAAAATGGATGCTAGGTGGGTATTTCATTGGAAAAATCGGTGGGGTGGGTGGTGTAGTTCGAGGGGAGGCTTGCTCCGGTGCACCCCCTAACTCAATTTCCTAGGGGTATTCTTGACCCCCGCCATCTATTTTTTCTCCGGCCCGCCGCTGCCCATATCCAAGCCCCGTAGCCCATATCCAAGCCCCGTATAACCCGTATGACCCATACGTATGTATACGGTGACATCCCAAAAAAAAAGGATGACACGATCCCACGACCAGGTAGGACCTGCCGACGGCCGATCCATCAATCACGCAGCTCAATCAATCACGCAGCTCCATCATTCACGCAGCTCCTCCATCATTCTGGTGAGGTTCTGTAGGAATATCGGCGGTAGCGATCTTATCGCCGGCGATCTCGTCCGAGAGCGCGCGCGGCACCGTCGTCAACCTCCAGCGCTCGCAGGTACCGCATCCCGTTTCCCCACGTTTGTCTCGCTCGCGGCAGCATCAAACGAACTGCCGCTGTTTTCGTCGTAGTGGTTAACCTAGCGGGGCGGGCAATCTAGCTTTCTGGCGGTCCAGGCCATCGCAGATCTTGTTCTGGTAGTGCTGCTCGTCGTGATATACACAGTGATCACGCGGGCTAAAGTGGGTTTCTTCTTTCTAGGGTTAACCTAGCGTCGGTTGCCGTCGGTTGTGTGCACGACGGCTCCGTTATTTGATGCGGCGGCTTACCTAGGTATCCGGCGATCCAAAGTAATCACGACTGGTGCCGTGGGCTAGGAATCCGGCGGCGCATGTTATCACGGGTAGCGCTGCTTCTCGCGATCCAAAGTGATCACGTACTGGATTCGTGGGACGTACCTTAACGCCGCTCGGTGTGGAGAGGGGGAGGATCCATGGGCGATCAGAGGGCATTGGCGTCGGTTGTGTGCACGATCTGAACGCCCTCGGTTGGGGCGCTCTCCGGTTGGTGTAGTTTATTTAACATCCGTGATCGTGCGCTAGGTGTTGTATATGTCAGCATTGATAATGTTTGCACATGTGATGATACATATTAATTGTTGTAGGAAATGGCGGACGATGAGTTAACTGATATGATGTATGACATGGAGTTTGGAGAACTGATGAAAGACTGGATAGAAGATTGGTCAGATGATGAAAATTCAGATCGTGGAGATAGGTCAGAGAATGGGAACGTATTGGAAGATCTTAATGTGAGTGGCATTATCATGTTGTAATTTTTTGGTGGCATCCGACAATATTATATTTTGAAAATTTATAGATGGATGAACATGATGATGGTCAGGAAAACAATGAGCATGATGATGGTGAGGAAAACAACTCGGAGATCTCGAATGAAGATTACATTAGTCAGGTATGGAAGTGGAATTTTTTGTTGGCATGCATGCAAATTGAATTAATCCTGGAATATTATATGATAAGTACTTATGTATTTGTGTTATATTTTTCAGCTCATTTCCGAATGTCATAATGCGTACGACTATTACGGTGAATCCGACGCGGAGACAGGCCTTGATGTCGAATCATTAGCTGCACCTGATTCTGGGGAGTCGCAATCGTCGGTCATCATGAGTGAGGTATGTATGTAATCAATGTTGTATGGAAGTAATGTTATACCATAGAAAACTGTTTTCATGGCTATGTTATGATTGTGTAGGTGACAGAAGTTGAGGGGAAAAAGAATGTCCAAGATACTGCTAGTGCAGATGATAAGAGGGATATGTTCATGCAGATAATACAAATGACTTTTACGTCTCACGAGGCTGCGTATGATTTCTACAACAGCTATGCTAGAGATAATGGTTTCAGCATTAGAAAGAATAGGGTCAGGTATAGCAAAACCGAGTCACGTCATATGCGTTATAGGCGGTTTGTTTGTTCCAGACAAGGAAAACGTGACAGCAGGTTGCTAACCGAGGAAGGACACAGCCGTAGGCTCAGACCCGAGACACGCTGCCACTGCGAAGCGCACCTGACCGTGAAGCTTGACCAAAAGCGTGGGGTTTGGTATGTTGATAGTTTTGAGGACAAGCATAGCCATATCTTGGCAGGACCGGACGAGGTACCTTTTCTTTGGTCCCACAGAAAAATCAAAGAGTACCAGAGAGCTGAGATACTGTCCATGGGAGCTGCAGGGATTAGAATTCACGACATGATGGATTCCTTCATCAGCAAACATGTATGGTATGGCGGTGTTGGTTTTACCAGGCGTGAAATATACAACCTTTGCGCCAGGGAGAAGAGGAAGCTGCTTTCAAAAGGTGATGCTGCCACAGTCATAGGCATCATGGTCAGTAGGAAACAGAGGGATCCTAGCTTCTTTTTCGAGTACAAGCTAGACAAGGAAGGACATATGAATAGGATGTTCTGGTGTGACTCCCAGTCTCGTCATGACTATGAGGACTTCGGCGACGTGCTTGTATTTGACAGCACGTACAAGATGAACCGGTATGGTATGCCATTCATACCCTTTGTTGGTCTTAACAATCACCGGAAGACCACTGTTTTTGCTTGTGCCATAGTTTCGGACGAGACCGAAGAGACATATGTGTGGCTGCTGGAGACTTTTTTGAGGTCCATGTGTCAAAAGATGCCGAAGAGTGTTATCACGGACGCCGACGCTGCGATGATCAAGGCAATTCGCCAAGTCTTGCCAGACGTGTGGCACCGTATATGTACGTGGCATATAGAAAAAAATATGAAGATTCACCTCAGTCACAAGTCCTTGAAGGAGTTCCGAACTCTTCTGTACTACAGCACGTCCACGGCCACGTTTGAGGAGAGATGGCACGCGTTTTCCAAAAGATGGCAGTCGGAAAAAACAGTAACATGGTTGAGACGGATGTATAAGAAGAGGAGACTGTGGGCCGCGGCTTATCTGACAGAGGGTTTTTGGCTTGGCATGAAAAGCAACCAGAGGAGTGAAAGTCTAAACTCATGCCTTCACCTCCACCTAGACGGTGAAATGACCCTGGTGGATATGATTTTGCACTATGAGAACGCCGTTGTACGTATCCGTGAGAATGAGGCACGAGATGATTGCACGGCCTCACAGAGTTTACCGGTGCCAGTTACTAGCTCGAGGGAACTTGAGATAGCTGCTTCTCACGTCTTCACTCCAGCAAACTTCTATATGTTGCAAGCTGATCTTAGGAAAATTGGTGGCATGGAGATTGTAGAAATAAAGCTCGGAGACGGATCACAGCAGTACATCGTGGCCTGGAAGAATAACCGGAAGAGCCGTTTTTGGGTGGAGTACACTCCAGTAAATTCCGCAGAAACTATAAGGTGCAGCTGCAGAAGAATGATTCGAAAGGGTCTACCTTGCAAGCACATATTCCATGTACTGAAGTACTTGAATATATCTGAAATACCAAAGTGTTTAGTTCTTGTGCGGTTCACGAAAGACGCAAGGTTGGGACTGCCCGCCAGGCGCACAAGCGATCTGTTGGGATTTGGATGGACTGGAGCAGCTGAAAGAATGAAATATAGCCAGGTCAGTGTGTTGGCTTCAGAAGCTATGCATGCAGCATGCAAACACCCAACTTTGTGGGATCAGTTACAGGAGAGTTTGAAGACCGTGATAGCTAAGAGCCATGAGTATGATCAGCTAAAGGAAAATTTGAGTAAGAAAACGGCTGATCTTAATACTTGTGCAATTGAATATGTAGACGATGGTGAAGGCAACATAGTTGAAGTTCATGATCCTATTAAAGTATCAACGAAAGGTGCAACTAAGGTAGATGAGAACCGCCCTATGTCGAAAAATGGTAGGCCACTTTCGTACGACGAGATCAGAATCAGGTGCGGCGCATGCAAATTGCTAGGGCACACTAAACGCAGCAAGAAATGCAAACTAAATAAGAAGTAAGTTTTTGTATGCATTGTAGGTTATAATTGTTTTTAACTTGTCATTCATTAACTTTTCCTGTTATCGTGTGCAGAAGCGTGGTGGGCGAAGAAGAGTAGAACAGTTGCTAAAGTTATGTTAGGATGAATCCAGTGATCTAATAGTGAGGTGTTTACAATGTGTTACTGCATACATGATACATGATATATACTATTGCAAGAGGCCAGTACCTTGAGATAGTGCTTGTAGCATATATGGACTAAACAGGAGGCGGTCACTAGGGACTTTAATCATGGAAAATGGATAGCATTTTAGCCATTGTAATGATGGCATCTTTTGTGTTGTCCACTGTAGTTATATTATATTAGAAAACTAGACGATACCCGGCATGTTGTTGCGGGAATGTTTTGCAATATATTCATAGAGAAATGGTTACGTGTAACATGTATATGTTGTTGCGGGAATATTTTGTTTGCATGTTGTGGTGGACCTTTCTCCATACATGTTGAATGACGAGGTGGCAAACTTGCATGTTAAGAGAAATAGGTTAGTGGTGGCTAGTTGTTTAGATATAGAAGATGTAATTATGTGTGGTAATAATTAAATTTTTTTCACTCCTTTGGTTCACCACCATTTAGATATAGAAGATACCAGCTCACTTTGGTCTATAGTATAGACTTCGTACCAAAAACCCACCATTTTCCCCTCATAAAGAAAAGAAAAACCCACCATTTTATGGCTTGTAGTGTAACTCGGGCCGCTTGTCGCGATGACGTGGAGGGGGGGTGACGGATGCCGTTAGACGGCGCGACACACGGCCGCTCCCGTTGCCGAGCCCATTTAACAATTTTTATTTTGATTACAGCCCGTTTAAATGGGCCGCGCTGGCCACCTGGTCGGGGCGGTTCTTCCCTCGCGATCTCCACGCGCGTTCTATCTATCCACTGCGACCGCCGCCGCCGCCGCCACCGATCCACGTCTTGCCGCCGGTCACGTTACGCCATGGTTTCGTGGAGCGACGAGTCGAGCTCTTCTTCGGATGGCGAATCCGTGACTAGCCTGCAGGTACGCTCCTACTATATAATCTCCAAATAGTGCTAGGCTTAGGGTTAGGGTTCTTCATTTCCGGTATTTAACGCAGGGCGTTGATTTGTGCATTATCTCTGTTGTTTCGTTTAGCTTCCTACGACTATCCCTTGCTATGAATGGAGTGGCATTGCTCACGATCTGTCTTCTCGTTGTCTGCATCGAGAACCTTGCGTCAGGCTAGTTGCTTTTGATTCCTTGGACACTGGCAGACGTTTTCTTGCCTGTGGTCAGAAGGTATGTTGTTCCGTACTGTAAATATATGTTTAAATTACCTCGTGCTCGATTTACTTCGCGGTAATCCATTGTTCTGCCCAAAATTGCATACAATTTCAATTAATTTGTGCATTTACAAAGTCCGTATTTATGTTGTTTTTTTACGGTCTAATATTTGTTTTAGCACATAATAGCATATACTTGTAGTTAATTGATCCATATATATATATATATGTATATCATTGCATGCTACATTTTGTGTTTATATGATTGAGACCATATTTTTAGTGCATTGCATGTAATTGTATTGCATTTGTGCATATATGATTGAGACCATATTTTTTCATACTGTAGGAAGAAGTGAAATGTAACTATGTGGAATGGGTAGACCCGGAGTGGTCAGTGGCTACGAAGTTCTGCCTGAGAGAACTGTGGAGCATGTATGACGAGAAGCTGAGACAGAATATTAAGAATGCTGAAGAAAAATGCATGTTAATTGGAGAAAAGAGGAGGACGGAGGAAGAGCTGAGATTTTTCAAAATGGACTTTGCTAAACTGGTGGCTGATAAGGAGGATGCTCTCACGCAGTTGGGCAATGCAAGATTGTCACTTAGCGATCTCAAAGAGGAGCTGGAGAAGAATAAGATGGCAGACCATGGTTGTGCCAATCTACATCAGGTCCTGAGGGTAAAGGCTGAGAAAGACCGGGACCGGGTGGTGCTAGAGAGAGACCAAGTGATGAGAGAGAGGGACCAGCTGAAGCAAGAGAAGAAAAAACTTGAGTATATTATTGCAGATTTTCTCAAACAGAAACATGGGTACGTTGATAAGATCAAGAAGCTGAAGGAGATTTGTGATGAATTTTAAGTATGTTTTGTGGTTTATTGTTGAACAGAATGATCAAGTCCTATCTGCATTGTGGCCAGTTCATTTGTGTAAGGTCTAAGTATATTATATTAACCAATAAATTATATCACTTTCGAAATAGTTTGCCCTTGTTTGACCTGCATCCTAATGCGGGTTCTCGGCTAAGCACTGAAATTCTTTTGCTTCCACCGGAGCTCTAAATCGTACTGATCAAGGGGGCGAAATAGTAGTTGATCATGTGATTGATGGTGCTACTGATCCTGATCTTCATGATGCAGAAAAGGAAAAGGCTAACAAAAATGCAGCAAAAAAAACTGTGCAACGTGATTTCAAGCAACACATAACGCCAAGGGAGTCTGGCGCAAGACACGAGGAAGATCCACCTGCGGACGCCGATCCCGAGAGATCCAGCGGCAATCATGCGCACGGGATCCCAGGCGGATCTGCCTACTCCACCAATCGCAGGATCCACGGGTGGCCCGTCTGCGTCCGACACACGGGCTGTCTCCACCGAGCGGTCGGGCGGGACCGGACCTGGCGCGTCCCCCCGCGCGAACTGGCGCTCGTCGACTGGGTCGCCCGCGCGGGGACCGGATCTGTCGTTGTCTCGGGCGCGGGATCCCACACCGGATGGCACGACAACCGAGGTTGATTCTCAGGCAAACAAAAAGGAATTTATCAAATTTTTTCTTATTGTTGAATAATGCCAAATCAAATCAAAAAAATATGCAAAAGTAAAAAAGAAATGAATTACTCTTCCATGACAGAAAAGAATGAACACAGCAGCAAAAAACATTAAGGTAGAACAAATGAAGGGAAGCAAAAATTTATTGGTACGAAACGTATAGTCTGACTGCATTACACATACACAAGTATGTGTGAGCGACCAAAAATCCACACAAAATCCATGGTATCGTGCTTATTACATGAATGATAGAAAATCAAAGTTGTCCATGCCGGGAAACGTGCTTCCGGACTTAAAACAAACGACTAAAACTAGAATCTTGAATCATGTATGATGTCTTCACGCCTTGCTTTTCTTTGCGATGTCGCGGATTTTGTTCTTCACACATTCGAGCGTGTTGGTAGGTGAGAGAACCAACTCGGCGACGAGACGCCTTCTCCTTGCATTAACCGTGCCCTGCAATTTTTAGAACAAGGTTTAATGAATAGAAGTTGGTATTATACGACAATTGTACAAGTGTACGAACAGAGAGGACAAATTACCTGGGTAAAATCGGCGGTCCATCGATCCCCGTCCCAACGCTCCATAACTTCAATCACAAAAAGGCCACAAGAGTTCCTAATATATATGCAAACATTAGTCACCGTGCACACGAACATGTCTTTCGTAAGTAGAAAATGATGAACCATAACTCACCCGTCCTCTTGTAGTGGCATGTCGATCTGAGGTATGATAGGCCACTTAGTGACGTCTGGATATTTGCCAGGTGTAATACGGTTTGCCTCTTCCATATCAATTGCTATTGCTAGTCGCTATTTGAAAGAAAGTAGTAGTGAGAAACCATATGACATTTCATATGAAGAATGCTCAATGTTGGGGAGAGTACCAGTGCTTTCACAGTGTCGAGAGAGAACTCGAGAGGATAGAGCGAATCAAAAACTCGGAATTCTTTCTTGAGGTTGTGCATCACCACGGTGATCCAGTGTGTATTGCCGACGTTCAACGGGATAAACGACTAAAATGTGGAACACATTTGTAATCAGATGCAATTATGCTTGTTGAAATGAGTGTTAATGAACTAGTAAGAACATATCGTACCTTATCACGGACGGTATACTCGTCCAGAACCCTACGTACTGCTCCAGCTCTGCTCAGCGCACTATCCATGTTGTATTTCGACGGTTTAGGGTTGTCTCGTGCCTTAGCACGATCAACAAGGTATTTGGACCTCCAGGCTGGACAGAGGTGCCGATCATGACCAACGCGCAGAGCCAAATGTGTCTGATAAGCATCGATAATCTGCGTAAAATAATAGAACATTTTATTTTCATAGGTGACACCTAGATTATGCACTTAAATAGCAGGACATGGTAATAGATCTTACGTCATCCGCCAGCCATGTATGCTCAAGTACCGGTCGTATACTCTCCACAGTCACAGAGGTGCCACGTTCATTGTAGTAAACTCTTTTTGTCATATTCTTCTCAGACCGAGCAGCTGCCTCCACAAACGCAACAGCAGCATCGATGAGTTCCGGTGTCAAATCGTCCTTAACAGAGCCTTCCATGTCATTGTCACTAAACAGAGCTGCATGATAAATTACGAACGTCACGAACGGTGAGTACATGAAATGGTAGTAAATTAAGCACTAAGATAGCTACTAACGGTACCTCTAGTTGCGGTAGTGTTGCCGGATGGCTTAGTACCGCGAGCGCTTCGCTTGCCGGGCTTGTCAAGTTTAAAGGGGGATTCAAATTTCTTGGGAACAGTCCGTCGGCGCTTCCCGGATATAACATCGTCTTCTTTTGCGGTTGCTGCAGACTTTTTCCCCTTGCTCTTACCCACCATCCTGTCGATAGAACTTGCAGAAATGTCAATGTCGGACGATTCTGCTCGAGGAGAATTACCTACAATCCAAGGGTTCTCCGGTGTTGCGCCGCACTCATCAGTAGGCTTCGTTGTCTTGTCAACATTTAACTTGGCAGGTGTTTTCTAGTTAACAAAGAAATAATGTGATAGGTTCAGTTAACGAAAATGAAGATGCATAATTGAGATAAATGAAGACAAATAAATGAAAACATACTTCCTCATCATCGTTGTTCTGGTTTACAACAGGCTCGTCAGGCTGTGTCAAATCAATCACCGGCTCTAGACCGTCAGAGTCATCCTTGTACACGAATTCTTTTTTTTCTGGCGGACCATTCTCAAAGGAATCCACTTCTAGGTCGGCATCGTTGTTGCCGGAAGCCGCAGCAGCCGCTGGCTTGTACATCACACCATTTTGGTTCAACTTCTCTAACAATCTCTGCATTACATAAAAAATATTAATTAATGTCGGCACGGTTTTGCAACTTCAAAAATGTTGTAAACATAGAATTAAGGGTGTGTCACCTCGGCTACTTGTTCCGGTATTTCCTTCATTTGGCTGCGTATGTAATCCATACACCGCTTCATGATGAGGTTCATCATCTCGTCCGCGTTTGAGGCTAACTTGGACTTCTTTGCCGCACCAACGGCGGGCTTCATTTTTGGCTTTTCTGGTTCGGGTACTTTGCGCTCCTGCGCCCTATACTCCTTGGTTATGTTGTCTTCAATCTGCATGTGAAATACAAGTATATGTGATCAATAAAAATATTAATACAACTAATTATGTTATATAAAAGATTTAAGAAGTACCCAACGTAATGAATTACCTTGATGTTACCACGGCCACGGCCGTGGTCATAATCAAACTTGTCTCTCCTTGAGGCTGCAGCTTCAGTCCAATTCCTCATTAGAGGTTCCATGGACAAGCTAGGATTGAATGCGCATTCACCTTCCAGAGGCTGAACCTTCTCCCAGTACAGGTACTGCATGAATATGAAAAATTACAATTAGTACTATACAGCAGGTAAATTAGCAATCATATTTTTTTTGCAATGGTACAAGTCTGAAAGGTGTACCTGCAGGAGAGCTAAGTTCCCTCTCGGCCATTGGCGGAGGTGTTTGCCTTTCCTCACGTTGCGAAGGCAGTCCAGCAGAACCCGGAGGGTGAATGCATTCCAATTAATCTTGGATATACGCTTCACATCGTCCACCAATGCGTAATATTGCTTTGGTACAGTCTTGCTCGACATGGGAGCAAGAACTGTTCCAAGCAACACGAGGACAACTCTCCGAAGGAAATCGTCGTCGGCGGATTTATTTTTTGTGATGTCCACAATCAGATCATCGATGACTATGTTACCTGTGGTCTTGCTCAGGAATTGAGGCGGCACTCGATCTTTAACATCCTCACCTTCCTCACCGAGAATACCTTCTGCCGACAGTCCGTGGTTCTCCAAGGCCAAGATGCACTCAACATCCACGGCACCGAGAGACACTTCGCCAACCAAGTCTTGTACAATGAATCTGCCCTTGCTAGGATCAAAAATCTCAACCATGTACCGGATCAACAGTGTACGCATCTTCAGCGAAGGTATCTGAAGCATGCTACGGAGTGGTGTTTCGGCAAGTGCGGCCCGTTGACCGGAAGATAGACCGGCAATAAGTTTGCACCATTTTTCTACGGCGCAAACAATTTCTCCGTTGAGTTCATCCATCCTGTTAAAAAAATATACTTGGTTATAGTACCATAAATTATGTAATCAACTTTTTTCCTAACATATTGTTGCATAAAACATAATAATGGAATACACTATCCCATAGTAGATAGAAAACTATACAACATAATTTATTCATACTGAAACATTCAGCAGAGACACGTGCAGCACATAAAATGACAGTTTAACAAGTACTTATTTAACCAATTAGTTTCATAATAAAAAGCAACATAATTTATCTAATCATTTATTTTCATATGGTACTGTACAAATAGATATAAGAATCGGTGACAGTGCCTAATTAACAGTAAATCGAAAAGAAAAAAACGAAATTATGCATACTGGAACATGCATCAAACAAACGTGCAACACATACAATATTAGTCGGCGTCTCATAGTTGCAACATGCATGTCTTAGGGCATTGCTATAACTTAAAGTGACTATGCTATAACTAACACTGATTAAAAATTGTTGTTTATTCATCAATCCAACCTACAAGTGAAAGACAACAAACAACATGCAGAAACTAATTTGCAATCGTAGGGCTATCTAATCTAATACACGCACAAACAAATCTAGTGTCATAGGCCTATCTAATCTAATACACGCACAAACAAAAAACATCTACTCCAACAGATGTAATGCGAAGATTATGCGCTAATTAATCTTAGTCCTATCGAATCTAACACACGCACAAAGAAAAGCATCATGGATGCGGTACGGTTGCCAACATACTGGATCGCTCGATGAAGATGGAAGTTGTCGGCGTTGTAACGTGGACGCAGTTCGTCCACGACGGCCAGCACGCGCTGACGATCTGGATGTTCTCGACGATCTTGCTGGGGTTGGGCCGATGCTAGGGACGCAGCTGTCGTCGACTCGGCGGTAGGAGCCGTCGTAGACGACATGAAAGACGATGCCGAGACTATATAGGAGGAGGAGGATCTCCTAGGTCGTCGTAACCACCAGGGAAAGAACGCCCGTGATCTTTGCCTTCCTTGGTTGAGGAGAGGCAGTACGTGCTCCTAAATTAAAGGGATAGGCTTCCCACGCTCGAGTTTTGTTTTGTAGATTCTGATCCGGGAATTGTGTTCAAATCGCAGCTGCTCCTCTCTTTGAGCGACGAGCGGCTCGTTTCATGTACTTTTTTCTTTTCTTTTTCATATTAGAAAATTTTGATATCAAATAATTATTTCAACTCAACCAAATGGCCCCAAATTTTTTTCACACAATGGGATGACCATGGACATCATGCATGCCAATTCTCATCGATTTCCGACACTCGATGCATTTACTAGGATTTTGCCGGCGAAAAGAACCCGAAACGCTGCCCGGACCTGACGCAACGTTCGTTCGGTGTCAGGAATGGCTCACATGTTGCATGGGGGCCTACATTGGGCATCCTCACATGGTGCCAAACTTTGGTGTCATTTCATGCAGGCCAGCACATAGCACATGTGCAATCACCATCATTCGGGTCTGCCGGAGGGGGAGCCCGAAGGACGTTGTTTTTCTGGACTCAACCAAATGGCCCCAAATTGTTTTCACACAATGGGATGACCATGGACATCATGCATGCCAATTCTCATCGATTTCCGACACTCGATGCATTTACTAGGATTTTGCCGGCGAAAAGAACCCGAAACGCTGCCCGGACGTGACGCAATGTTCGTTCGGTGTCCGGAATGGCTCACATGTTGCATGGGGGCCTACATTGGGCATCCTCACATGGTGCCAAACTTTGGTGTCATTTCATGCAGGCCAGCACATAGCACATGTGCAATCACCATCATTCGGGTCTGCCGGAGGGGGAGCCCGAAGGACGTTGTTTTTCTAGAGTCAACCAAATGAAATTTTGAAAATAGAATGAAAATTGTATTTAAGAAGTGAAACAGAAGACAACATACATTCATGGAATTTTGATTTTTATAACTATAATAAGAAATAAAATACAAAACATATACTTCAATTTTAAAACTCTAAGAAGAAATAACATAGAAAAAATATTTGATATACCTTTTTTGAAATAGAAAACAGAAAGAAAAAATATTATAATAAAGATGAAACATATTATATTACATTTTTTTGAATTTTAATAGTGTGAGAATAACTGAAAGAGTAAAAATATATTAGATTTTAAATTATTCTACATATAAAAAGAAAATAAATATTTGATTGAATAAGTGAAATATAAGACATTAATTTTTCGTACACATTGAATAAGTGAAATATAACACATTGAAGCAGCTCGGTTTTAAATGTGGTAATAATCTGCGCGCGGGTGAGGCTGGCCTGGGACGGCCCACCCGAATTAGGCCCAAGCGAGCGTCGCGCCGGGCACATCCCAGCGGTGCTGGGAGTTTAGTCCCACCTCGCTAAGCGAGGCGAGCTCGCACCGGTTTATATACCGGGCTGAGCTTCCCTTTTCAAGTTCCTTTCTAAAGCGGGCAGCACATTGCCTAACCCTGTCCGTCCCTGCCCAGTGGGGCCTACTAGCTGCCTATTATCACAATCTGGCGGGCCTGCATCCTGGCCCATTAAATGATTGGGTTGCTAGTCGTATGCTGGCCGTTGAATTGTGTAGTATGCAGCTAGTAGGCTGGCTTTTTTGTCATATTTCACTTTTTGCATTTGTCACCATTATTTGTTGTTCTTCAAATCACCTCATAAAAGAATATAACACAACAATTTTTCGCACATTCATGAATTTTCTAACTGTCAGAACAAATAATACAGAAAAATATATATGTGATTCAAAATTATTTCAAAGATAAAACTAAAAAGAAATATTTTAATTAACAAGTGAAATGAAAGAGAATGTATTATCTTGCATAATTTGAATTGTAAAACTGTCGGAATTAATGAAAGAGGAAAAATAGATTTGATTTTCAAATATTTGAAATATATATAAGAAATGAAATACGTAAACATCATGGCAATGCACACATTTCCATTGCAACCAGTAATTTAGGCTAACTAGGATTGTTTTCAAACACAAATGTGAGATTATGATAACCTTGCAGGGTTAAGCTATGTATTTGAATCTAGAACCAAATTAACGCAACCTTAGAGTTGAAGAACTGGCTGATCCATATATCAATAATAATGCTCTATTTTCACTTCAAGCCAGCATAAACCTATATAACCAAAAGCCAGCATGGCCTGCAGTCTACCTAACCCATCATCCTAGGCTTACAAAGTTCATGAGCACCGCAAAATAACAGCAACAACTACTAAAACATCGCAACAAAGTAAAGGCCACATCTTCAGCAGGAAGTAGAGTCTTCTTTTTTATCCTTCCAGTCTTGCCACGTTGATTCTCCACCCCTGCTTCGCTGTGTACACTTCACTTGCTACTCGCTCTAGCAGTCTTGCTCCCACCTCCAGCACCTTTTTTGTGGCTCCTTTGTCTGCAAAATAGATCAATCAACAATCCAATGGCTCATTAGTTTGATTATAGAGAAAGTAGAAATTGGATTATTTTTGAAAATAAAAGGATAACATATGCATTACATTAACAACTGCATTACATAACTTAACAGTTTGAACACATCACATTTGCACTACATAAACTTCATCAGTACATAACTTAACACTTACTGCAGTTCTCTGGGTTTGGTAGCATGGTACTATATGAACCAACGTATTAAAAACTACAGTATTCTTGCGTATACATATGAGATAACATGGTTTGACTAAAACAGAGATTTTTGGAGTATTCACAATAGATACAACTGTTTGGTATGCTGTAAATTGTGCTGCCTAGCCATTGCATTTAAGCACTCACAAACTCTGTTTTTTTAAAGAGGCTACATTTTTCATGCAGAGAAATAACTATAGTTTTCCCAATACTGCAGTACTAAAATCACATTTATTAGGGGCAACCAAACAGCTCACTGTAAATAAAACTAACATAATCTCAAATACTGAAGTATTCTCAAAGAACTTAGAACATAGTATGCTATCAAACGGGTCCAAACTGACTCACACAGATAGACTAACTGAAGACACTGACATGCCATCACTCTGTTTTCTTGTCCTTCAACTTGTTGATGCGCTCTGAGTGACGAATGCCCATACGGATGTAGGTCTCCGCTTCAATCGGCATGGTCCTGTCTCCGAGCTGCGGGATCCCTGGACCCACAATCTGCACGTCCGCCGGCTGCTCCTGGACAACATCATCCTGCTCCTCCTCTCCAGCACTGTCGTCCAGCAGCAGAACAACCTCCTCTTCCCCGCTCTCATCCTTGCTCTGCTCCACATCTTCGCTATCACTCTCATCCTCGCTATGCTCCACATCTTCACTATCACTGTCATCCTTGCTCTGCTCCACATCACTGTCAGAGTGAACATTGGACTGATCAACCGGAGCAGGCACCGCGAGCAACACTCCGACAAGATCTGGCACTGGAATAGGAGGGGCGCGGCGGCGGGAGCGGTACATGTACCACCTCGCACGCTGACGCGGATCCGGGGAGTTCTCCGCTTCGTTCATAGCCCAGAGGAAAACCTGGACTGGAACAACTCCTCGAGCAGGACCAAACAACGATTTCTTCTCATTGCCCGTAAGCACTTTGATGAGACCCCTACCATGGTCGATGAACATCTGCAAGCTGGGAAACCAGCTGCAGATCTCCTCCACATTCGCCCTCTTCTCCAGATCGCCCTGACAGAACTTCCCAACTGCCTCCTCCCACTTTTCTTGAGCGCGGCGGCAATCACTTGCCGACCGCGACCTCCTTCCCTTCTTGGCCCCCATCGCCGGCGACGCCAGATGTGAGATTTGAGCTCACGGAGTGAATGGGGAACAGAAGCAAAGACCTAGGGTTCATATCTGCCAGATGAAATGGGGAATTTTTTCCCTCTCCAGCTGATAACCACGTGTGAGGCCAGCCTGGTACGGCCCACCCAAATTAGGCCCAAATCAAAGCCGCGGCGGGCACTGTCTCGGGGTGGTGGGAGTTTAGTCCCACCTCGCCAACGGAGAGGAGCTCGCACCGGTTTATAAACCCACCTGAGCTAATCATCTCAAGTTCCTATCTAAAGCAGGCAGCTCATTGCCTAACCAGTCTCTCTCTGCCCCGTTGGGCCTACCGGCAACTTATATACATTCACCGCGGGCCTGCATCCTGGCCCAATGGGTTACTAGTCGTATGCAGGCCGTGGGGTTTCATATAAATGCTGTTGGTAGGCTGGCATTTTTTTATTATTTATTTAATTTTTTTGCATATGTCACATGTCTAATTTTTTGCATATGTCACATGTCAAATTTTGCAAACAAGTTTGAATCATTAAATTTTCAAATTTTAAATTAAATATAAATTTTAAAAATATTAAAAATATTTGGACCAAACATTTCCACCATGTGAGGATACCCAAAGTAAATTTTTAAATTTGTATTCAATTTTTTTGCATATGTCAAATGTCTAATTTTGCACACAAGTTTTAAACAAAATATGTCACATGTCTAATTTTTTGCATATGTCACATGTCAAATTTTGCACACATGTTAGGACCACCTCCAAATCACCTCAAATTTGGCACACATGATATCGTGCACAAACAAAGCTTGGTTTCCAAGGTTTTAAAATTTTTCTAATTTTTTTTGAATTTATAATGACCTCTAGACTGACTGGTCAAAACATCGGTCTATACCTCAAGGGGACATTGTAAAGTATTATTTTTCCAAATATTCTTTCATATCCATGTTTGGCACATGTGGTTCACCATGTACAAGAAAATTTGGGTGATTTGGAGGTGGTGGAAAAAATCACGTATGTTCAAAAACTGGCTTAAGTTACACCAAATGGCTCCTCCGGAATGCGATGATTTTTTCGACCACCTCCAAATCACCTCAATTTTGGCATACATGATCTCTTGCACAAATAAAGCTAGTTTTCCAAGGTATTAATTTTTTTTAATATTTTTTTAATTTATAATGCCCTCTAGACTGACTGGTCAAAACATCGGTCTATACCTCAAGGGGGCATTGTAAAGTATTATTTTTTTCAAATTTTCTTTCATAGCCATGTTTGGCACATGTGGGTCACCATGTAAAGAAAATTTGGGTGATTTGGAGGTGGTGGAAAAAATCACGTATGTTCAAAAACTGGCTTAAGTAGACCAAATGGCCCCTCCGGAATGCGATGATTTTTTCGACCACCTCCAAATCACCTCAAATTTGGCACACATGATATCTTGCACAAACAAAGCTTGGTTTCCAAGGTTTTAATTTTTTTAATTTTTTTTGAATTTATAATGACCTCTAGACTGACTGGTCAAAACATCGGTCTATACCTCAAGGGGGCATTGTAAAGTATTGTTTTTCCAAATTTTCTTTCATAGCCATGATTGGCACATGTGGGTCACCATGTTCAAGAAAATTTGGGTGATTTGGAGGTGGTGGGAAAAATCACATTTGTTCAAAAACTGGCTTAAGTTAGACCAAATGGCCCCTCTGGAATGCGGTCATTTTTTCGACCACCTCCAAATCACCTCAACTTTGGCACACATGATCTCTTGCACAAACAAAGGTAGGTTTCCAAGGTTTTATATTTTTTTGAATTTTTTATTAATTTATAATGCCCTCTAGACTGACTGGTCAAAACATCAGCCTATACCTCAGGGGGGCATTGTAAAGTATTGTTTTTCCAAATTTTCTTTCATAGGCATGATTGGCAAATATGGGTCACCATGTTCAAGAAATTTTGGGTGATTTGGAGGTGGTGGGAAAAATCACATTTGTTCAAAAACTGGCTTAAGTTAGACCAAATGGCCCCTCCGGAATGCGGTCATTTTTTCGACCACCTCCAAATCACCTCAACTTTGGCACACATGATCTCTTGCACAAACAAAGGTAGGTTTCCAAGGTTTTATATTTTTTTGAATTGTTTATTAATTTATAATGCCCTCTAGACTGACTGGTCAAAACATCAGCCTATACCTCAGGGGGGCATTGTAAAATATTCTTTTTCCAAAATTTCTTTCATAGGCATGTTTGGCACATGTGGGTCACCATGTGCAAAAAAAATTGGGTGATTTTGAGGTGGTGGGAAAATCACATTTGTTCAAAACTGGCTTAAGTTAGACCAAATGGCCCCTCCGGAATGCGGTCATTTTCTCGACCACCTCCAAATCACCTCAATTTTGGCACACATGATATCTTGCACAAACAAAGCTAGGTTTTCAAGGTTTTATATTTTTTGAAATTTATATTAATTTATAATGCCCTCTAGACTGGCTGGTCAAAACATCGGTCTATACCTCAGGGGGGCATTGTAAAATATTCTTTTTCCAAAATTTCTTTGAAATTTCTAATGCCCTCTTATATTTTTATGCCTTTTTTTTGAAATTTATAATGCCCTCTTATATTTTATTTCTATTTTTTGAATTTTTTAATTTATAATGCCCTCTTATATTTGTTTATTTTTTAATGCCCTCTTATATTTGTTTATTTTTTAATGCCCTCTTATTTTTTTGAATTTTTTTTATTTATAAAGTTAGGTTTCCAAGATGGCTAGGCTGGCCCATGCTTTTCCTTTTGTTTATTTTTTCCCTTTTCCTTCAGTTTACATAAAAATTACCTGAGCACTCAAAAAATAACATAAAAATTACATGACCCCTCAAATAATAACATACCAAAAATTCAAAAGGTATTTTTATCAAACACATCTTTTTGAATATTTATATTTTCTTTTCTTATAAATAAGTGACATTTTCAAAATTCTAATAAGTAGGGTAATATAACTTTATTAAAAAATAAAGTAGATCTTATTTCAAATTCCTTTTTTTGCACACATTATTTTTAACTAGTATTACATTACTCTTCTAAATTTACATTTAATTCCTTCACACTTTGATGATGGAATATTTGCTCTGTTATTGCAACATTGGTTCAAATGATGGAACATTTGATCTTTTTGCTTATTCAAATTATGCATTGATGGAATGTGTGAGGATGAACAATTATCAGTAACTTTACGAAACCCCATGTACTATAATTCATGACAGCCAATTTGGAACATTGCCAGATTCAATATTTGGTATAATTGGCACATGCGCACAGCATGTTGCACTTGCCCACAGCATAGACAAGTGTTGCAGCATGTCTGAAGCAACACTGAAGCGCCATTTGTGATCATTGCACCATCGAAACAACAAGTAAACATGAAGGAAGCATTCACCACCAATAAAGTTAAGGCCACACATATATAGATAGCATTCTAGGTTACCACCACAGGTACCAGGCAGTTCACAACAGATCCAATTCAGACACACAATACATTACATTACATTACATTAATAGAGGTAGTTTCCAACCAGTACAGACCCAGATGCAGCTTTCCAAAAGTAAAACATCATCAAATATACTGATGATGAGTACGGCTTCCAGCTTCTGATGATCAGCATGATGTAGGACTAGAGGTTAGGGTTTCTCAGGACCTTCAGGAGGGCAGAATGCTCAGCCCTGATCTTGTACTCATCACTGGAGATCGATGTAGCCCGGCAATGTTCCATCAGATGCTCCAATAACCCAGACCTGGGCTTGGGCTTGCTGCAGAAGGGGCAGCGGTACTTTTCCGTCCTCCAGTTGTGGTACATACCAGGTCCTTGGGCCCTGATCTTCAACACCACCTTCTCTTCAAACGACTCGACGTTCCCCTCGACCACATCATCTCCAGATTCATACTGCACACATTAATGACTGACATTAATACATTATGCATTCAAATACTATAAACACGTAATACTAACTCAATGCACAAATAACATTTCAACTAGGCCTTACCTCATACGGCTCATCTTCATCAGAGTCATATGGGTAGAACCCAGTCTTGTCCCACTTCCTCTTGTTGCCCACAAGATCCTCTTCCTCCTGCTATATTGTCAAACAAGCACATCAATTACAATGAATTGAATTGCAGTTCAAAGAATGTCATTACAGACAAAATTGTGAATGTGAACCACATTGGTATGTTGCAAGTGACCAAATGCTTTCCTTATAAATACAGAATCTAAGCAATCAATCAACAGACAAATGCTTTCCTTCATAAATGCTAATGAAAATCCAAGCTGGATTCTTGACATTCCCTGGATTAACCCAACACTTTTCTTTTGAGGGAATCCCCCCCCCCACACTACTTAATGGAAACATATAGTATATTTTGTTGCTAGGATCCTGCCTTGGAATGTTTACTTCATAGTTATACAATGGTGACATCCTAGCTGCATATTTTTGTAATTCATCATAAGTATTTGCACAAGAGGAAAATCTCTGGCCAGGTTAATTTTATGAGGCTGGACAATAGGCCTGCCTACAACATTTGGTTTATAAAATTTTGGGCAAGGACAATATTTCAAGACCATGTTGCTGTTTTTGAGGCCACCCTTCTGCAATTGTAAAGTGAGTTATCTCTTAGCCCCCTAAATATAAAATTACATCCATTGCTACTAATTACAGAAGCCAACTACAAATTTTAATATGCACAAATTACTGTTTTTGGGATAATGCAGCAAAGCTCCTACACATATTAACATAATGCAGTAGTTAATTAGGTACAACTTCAACTATAAATGCATACATCTCCAACAAACATCTAAAATTTCATTACTTACCTAAACAACAACAAATTATACTATAGATGAATCTTGTATCATCTAAACCAATTCATTGGCACATCAAAATTAATGCATTCCAAATCAAATATGTTTCCATCCAGTATCATTGAACCACAGATCAAATCAAATAATCATATATGTCTGCAGCATTGAACTACAGATCTAATAATCATATGACGTCTATCTGACCTTAAATTCCCCCTTAAATAAGGTATTCAACCTCATACTAATTAAAATCTAACAAGCAAAAATTCCACTACTAACCACTGAAAAAACCCCAAGGTGCTTTTATCTCTGAAGCAACGGCATTGGAGAGGATGTTCAATGCTGTAAATATCTCTGAAGCAACGGCAAAATTCCACTACTAACCCAAACTAAATAAGCATAGACTGCCCCTTCCCCTCTCCTTCAGAAGCCCCAATCCAACACAAACAAATCCAGCCCTTGAGAAGCTCTTTTTGATTAACATGACAACACCCATTACATGAGCACATCCTTCACTATATTTACAACCAAACTAATGCACCATCTAATCACCTCAGGTAGACATTTTCCAAAAACACAAGGACATGCACAACCCATCTCATAGCCTCTGCCTGACAGGCATCAATCAAGCATCAAAGAACTGCAACTATGACAACATGCATCAATCAAGCATCTAAGAATTGCAACTATGACAGGCATAATCCCTAGAACTAAGCATCCATTTAATTAATCATCAAGCCAAAGAACTAAAGCAGGCACCAACCCAAACCAATAGAGAAGTATATATTTGACTAATCCATCGTCTAATCCTCAAGCCAAACACCTAAAGAATTGCAAAAAATCCACTACTAATCTAATAAGCATATGAAAAAACCCCATCCCTCAATCCGGCTACTTCTAACCTAATCTAATAATCATATGAGGTCCACCATTCTTGCACGAATCAAATACACAAAAACCCTAATGCAGAGAAAACCCTACATCCAACAAATCTAACCAAAAAACCTTCTGGCCACAAACCCTACAATCTAAAAACTACCACATTAAAGTGATAAGCAGATACCTTCTGCTCCGCCTGCTCCTCGCCAGAGCCGGCCTCCACCTTCTCCACCTCGTGCGCCTCGCCAGAGCCCGCCTCCACCTTCTGCGCCTCGCCAGAGCCCACCTCCACCTTCTGCGCCTTGCCGGAGATCGCCAGAGCGGGCGCATCTGGCTGGACTGCGCCGCTGCAGCCCGCCCCCACCTTCTCCAGATCTGCAGCGGGGGGAGCACCGCGCTAGACGCCGGCACGTCCCCTCACAAAGGTGCCCGCAGCGACCTGTCGCGCCTGCTCCACCAGATCTGCGCCCCAATCGGGGCGCTCGCCTCCTGCGTCCGCCATGGCGATGGAGAGGATGCGGTGAGGGCGACGAGGAGGTTGGAGAGGAGAGGGAGTAGGGAGTGGGGAGTGGGGAGAGGGAGACGATGCGGCGGGGGGAAATGGTAGGCGATGCAGCCGGAGGTGGTTGCCGTCCACATTTATATGATGGGACGGTTTTGGAATCTACCCGTGACACGTGCTGCCCCACGCGCGGGCGACTCCACGCGTGCACGAAACGCCGCCATATACAAATACGTATACGGCCGGGCATACGATCTAACCGGGCCCGTACGGGCCTCCCAAGGCTCCTCGACGGCTATACGCGAGGACAACAAAGACGATCATGCCCCTCGTTATAAACCGTTTTTGGTTCATCCTGGCCGTCGATGTGTTTTTCCACCTCGCGTTCAGCCCAGGGGGGAGCACCGGAGCAGAATCGGTTCGAGGGAGCAATGAACGAAACGAATGACATACCATGACCCGCCATCACGACCACAGACTCCTCCTTTAGAAGTAGAGATGACCATCAAACTCTTCAAAGATATCATCCACAACGAGACTCGTCACTGTCTCTCCATCCAAGCATCATGGATTAACATTATCAACTGAAGAGCTAGCACCTCGGGATGTCGCAAAATTTAGTCTCTGCAAGATCCTCAGGATGTTGGACTCATCGCTAAAGCTGTTGGTGATGCAATTGTCTCTCTTTGTCATGCCATTTGTTGAAGCTAACATCACAAATGCAGATAGGCCCGGCCTAGCAAACTTGCGAGCAATATTATTTGCTTCTCTATTAAATTAATGTCTGAAACTTGAGATAGGAAATCACAAGCAGAATAATAACAATCATCAAAAGCTATCACCACCGCTTCCGCAGATCGTCCTCCATTCTTTATGGTGTCAACGACCACTAAATTATCACAGTTAATAATGAGTTAATTGCAATCCACCCTTTGCGCAAGGGAAATATCAAATTTGAGCGCCGAGGCTTCAGCCATGTTCGCACACCTCATTTTTTTTCAAATATACAATGTGTTTGAAAGAAGTTGATCATATCTCTAAAATATCTTAATCAAGCATAATAAAGCATTTGAAAAATGTTAAATGTGTATAGGAAAAATATTTTTTAAAACGGTAACGCAGGAAACAAAGAAAAACGCAGGAAAATAAAGAAAAACAACAAAGGGAAACAAAGAAAAACACATGAAACCAACGAAGACAGAAAAGGAAACAAAGAGAAAGCAAAGGAAAATAAAACGAATGGGTGTCACGGTAGTACATGTGCAATTATTTTCTTCGTTTTATTTTTTCCAAAGTGTGCTGAATAGCCATATACGTTATAATTGATCTAGGCAATTGCAATGTTTTATGCCTTTACCTCCATAAATTTCATCAAACATTCAAGTGAAAGGTCCATATGACTGCTTATATTGTCATAAATGTTACAATTGGTTTGCAGTTAGATTCCGGCGAAACACATCTCGTCCTTATGTTAGGTTAATTTAATCCAAACGAGATAGAAAACATTGTCATGACACAAGAAAGGGCCGACCAACTGCTGCGCAAAGGATGTATCCGGCGGGAAAGGAGTTGAGTACTTGTGTAAAAGTATCATTCGTATCGCATACAATGTGATACAAGGCCGGATCCTGTTCCCGGAGAGTGTCGTTTTGCTGTCACTAGTTCTTTCAAAAACAAATCTCAAAGGCATCCTTTATTACCAAGTACTATAATTAATTGCACTACTATATGGTGTGACCTGGAGAGAAGGATAGTTGGTGCGATTGAGACTTGTTAAAAATCATCTAATTAATGAAGAGACACCTGATGATATAACTCCTTGCCTTTATTCATAGTATGTGAGCCGTGAACCAGTGACCAACACAGGTTTCGTGGGTTCAAGAAGTGAGCTTCAGTCAAGGATGCCGAAGGCCACGAACCATATGACCAAAAGACACACATGCACGCACCACAAGGATGACACGGCGAGGACACTTCACCCTGCGGTTAAGGCCCTCGGACTCGGACTCGGAGTGTTCGTCCGAAGGAAGACGTCGGTGAGGACCGTCTTCGACTTGAGTGACGCCCTCAGTATCTGGAGACCCTGCAAACCCACAAACCACATCCAATAATTCACCTCCATCAAATTAGTTCAACTTAAAAAAAAGAGTATAGTTTCTTCGTGAATTACCTCGGTGTGGCCAACTTGGACATCCTTCCCGTGGAGACAGCTGATGTCCCTGATACCATATTTGTTGAGGCTGGTGATGAAATCGACGTTAGACCTGGGAGCAACCTCGAGGTCGTCCATGACCGTGTAGGTCACGCCCGCCCTCACAAAGCCGCCGGTGCTGGACGACCCCGCGTTGGTGAGCAGGGGAAGCCTGCCGCCGGCGGGCCTGAGCAGCGTGTCCTTGGCGGCCCTAGCGTCCCTGTGGCAGATGAAGTCGTCGGGGAGCTTCTCGACGCTGCCGTACAGGTTGCCGACGCAGCCTACCATGGGCATGGAGTTCCTCCGGAGCAGCTTGACGACCGTGCCGATCGGCAAGGTGAGGAAGGTGAGGAGGAAGTCGACGACGTCCTTGCCAGCCTCGGCGTACACCACGCGCCTGGGCGTGCCGCGTCTGTCCACCTCCACCAGCAGCTTCATGCTTAGGTTCGCCGAAGTGGAACCGGAGCTGCTCCCGGCGTGCCTTCTGGCGGCCATCTCGCTCGCACGGGTCAGGTGGTCTGCCGGGGGGATCCAGTACGAATTGAGCTTAGACAAGAGTGTATTTATAGTCTTATAGACGAGCACTGGGCTTCGCGCGACGCCGGCGTGCGAGCGCGAGCAATGGGAAAAGAAGACTAGGGGTACGTGCATCCGTTGGACGTAGATCACCCAGCGAAGATGAATCAGCCACTTGACGCGGGCGGCGCCTGCCTCTCCCAAAGTCATTACTGAGAGTGGCAGCAGCGAGTAGCGACACAAACGGCAGCTTTTGGAGAAGCTTCGCGTGGCCTTCCGATGTTACATCACGCGTCGAGTCGTTGCAGGTCCCGATCGTGCACAAGGAAGAAACGCGAGCCAAAGCGGGCGCCGGGCGTTTTTTCCTCGCAGGCATCGCACGGCTCCCTCGCCGGCGCCGGCACAACCACCAGCATGCGCAGTGCAGAGCTCATCAGTGCCGCTTGGCTGTGCAAGAATCTGTCGTTCCTCTCAACCTCAAGATGACAATTAATTTGTCAAATGAACACACAGCAATACGTGCACGACATGGCACACTAAGTTCCAGCTTTTGTCAGGTAAAGAGAGTGTGAGAGGAGAGATTGAGGTATAAGAGCATCTACAACCACAGATAAGCTAATTCGGTGCCCTATACGCCCACTTCAGTGTCCGCGGACTGGTCCTGCCAATGCCTACTGATGGATGTCGAAGCCAATTTACGGGCCAACGTTGGAAATGTCTTTACTTGCTACTTGTCATCAATTATCTTGCTATCACACTACCTACCCAAACTATTTTACAACATTTGCAGAGAAAACCTTGCGGAAAACCGCGTATCAATTTTTTCTGCTCCTCATTGGATTGGACACTCTTACTTATCGAAAAGCCTACAATTAATCATTTATACTTGTGGCTCATCAAACGCCAAGGCATCGCTATCGCCCCGTCGCACATGATCTGGGGTTTCCCCAGAGCCGGATCCATGAGGAAGGGGGTGCGGCAATGCCGCCAAAAAGGTCTACGACGTCCGCAACCGTCGCCATCACTGGTCACATGCTCAAGGCCGAGACAAGGTCTTTCACCCAAACTCCCAAACACCCAACCCGCACCGCCGTCAGCAAAGCCACCAAGTACCACCACCGAGACATCTCGCAGTCGAAGAAGCCTACCGCCGAAACAGCCAACCGCACCTTGCCGATGCTGCGGGCTGCCACTTACCTGCACCAGCCGCCTGATCTGTCAAGCACCGGTCGGAAGCCATGCCACCAGATGCAACACGAACCGCCGAGGCTTGCTGAGCACCATGCCGGTAGGTACCATAGGTGTGCGCCCGAGGCAACAAAAACCACCTCGGTCCTAGCCGCAACCAAGCTCCATACACGCATGTGCACCACGCACGCCCGACGACAGACGGAGACATCAAATCCGGCAGACACATACACCTCCTTGCTCCATCATCGCGAAGCAGCTCCACCGCGCCAATCTGGCAGACATATACTCCCTCCGTTCCTAAATATTTGTCTTTCTAGATATTTCAACAGATGACTACATACGGAGCAAAATGAATGAACCTGCACTGCACTTTAAAATATGTCTACATACATCCGTATGTGGTAGTCCATTTGAAATGTCTAGAAAAACAAATATTTAGGAACGGAGGGAGTAGGAAGGAAGCTCTAGTTCACTTTTCTAGTCAACATTGGCCAAAACATGGGCAACCAAAACCTTGATCAAAGTATTGGCTAGCCAAATTTTAACAGGCCTAGCTTGGGCTCAAACAAACGCTGAAGTTGGAGTGGAAAAGGACAAGCCTGTAAGCCCAGTTCAGAAGTGTAGTGGTCTTTGCTGCTGTGGGAGAACCGGAGATGCAGCTGCATTCCGCGCGTTCCCGGCCATGGCTATCTCCTCGCCCTCCCCTGGCTTCCACCTCTCCCTCCACCTCCAAAACCCCACCCCCCCCCCCACCCCCCACCCAGGCCCCAACCGCAAGCCCCGGCCGACCCCGACCACCGAGACGCTCCGTCGCCGCCTCCTCCGCAAGGGCGTGTCCCCGACGCCCAAGATCCTCCATGCCCTCCGCAAGAAGGAGGCCGGCAAGTCGCTCCGGCGCGCGAGGAAGGAGGCCTCCGCCGCCACCGCCGCCGCGCCGCCGAAGGAGGACGCGCTGGTGGCAGAAGAGGAGGCCCGCTTCCGCGCGGCCGCCGAGGAGTACCGCGTCCTCATGGGGCGGCCCTGGCACGGCGCCCGCGGCGTCGTGGGCCCTCCGCGCGCGGCCTCCGGCGAGGAGGGCCTCGTCGGCCTGCGGAAGATGCTCGAGGAGAGGAGCGGTGACAGATTCCAGTGGCTTCTTGACGGCGACGTAGAAGATGAGGGGGTGGAGGACGCCAAGGGGAAGCAGAGGCGTGTCGGCTCCGGCTGGATTTCGGAGGTGGGGGACGAGGAGAGGAGGATTGAGTTGCTGGTCAGTAGGTATATTCTTACGCTTTGCGCTTTCAGGCGTTCTTGATTTGTGACCCATTTAGCAGCTTGGCGTGGGAAAAGAATGATAAACAAGTGACCCATTTAGCTTCATGGGGCTGGGACCTTAAGGGCAATTAATTGATAGAGTTAGCATGGATTGTATCTGATAGCTAGACACATGTTTTTTTTATATATATATGAGATTCATACTTACTAAATATCAAGTCACATGTGAACTCGAAGTGTTCTGTTTTCCAAAATTCAGTAAACAAGTTTATCCACCAGGCTCAGTGAAGTGGACCTTAGTTCGGGTGATTGGAGGCTTACTAGAATGATGAAACAAGCTGACCTAATATATAATGAAGATAATCTATTACAAATACTCAAAGGGCTCGAGGCAAAAGGAAACTGGAGGCAGGCTGTTGCTGTTACCGAGTGGGTGTACAATGAGAACAGCTACAAGCATCGAAGAAGCAGGTAATTATCTGTTTATACGTTCATTTTGTACCCATTTCCTCCTTTCCATCCACTGTAAGCATAATTTATGCTACGAAATTATGCTGGAATATCAATAACTTAACTAACATAATTGTTCCATGTCTAGGTTTGTCTATACCAAGTTACTGTCAATCCTTGGGAAAGCATGGATGCCAACTGAAGCACTGCGGATTTTCACCATCATGAGGGTAGTTTTATTTTTTTCCCATAATCGTAATGAATTAATTTGTATGTTTCCCTCTTTAAAAAAATAGAAAGTAACTGACACAGACGTTTTATCTTGCTTCACATCAGGGAGATGCTCAAATATACCCTGATATGGCTGCATACCATAGTATTGCTGTTACACTTGGTAGAGCTGGCCTTCTCAATGAGCTAATTAAGATAATCGATTATATGAGACAGAAGCCTTCAAAAAGGGTAATGATGATGCGGCGCAAAGATTGGGATCCTTTGTTGGAGCCGGATGTTCTCGTTTATAACTCGGTGAGAGTAGCTTCTGCAGCTTTTCTTTTCATTCCTTTTTCCTAGTTCCCTCTTGGAAGAAATCTTGATCTTGTTGAAAAGTTGATTGTCTTGTCACTTCGACCTTTGGTTTTATAGGTTCTTAATGCCTGCGTACTATCACAGCAATGGAAAGGGGTATTTTGGGTGTTTCAGAAAATGCGGTTCGGTGGATTGACACCTACAGGAGCGACATTTGGCTTGGCAATGGAGGTAACATGTTTAATTGATGATTGGTATTGAAATTTGGGTAATATGGTAACATTTTTCTATTCTTGTTTGGTATACATATTTAGAAATATTTTGTGGCATTTATATCTCGACGAAGATATCACTAACTTATTTGATTATTATTACCATGTTTTAAATTATTATTACGGGTACAATCTGTTAAGATACAATGCTAAAACTTATTACCATATTTAAAAATATATTATTGACAAATTGTGTTTGTTTTTGGGAACCATAACTGTTAGTTAGCCAGGCCCTGTCTTATTGCAGTTACTCTTCAGGCCGTAATACATGCATCTGATTTAGAAGTCTGGTCTCTGTTTGTATTGTTCTAGAGATTCAGTGCTCTGATTTTGCCCTGCCTGTCTTAATATTACCCTTATGTCAAGTTATTTATCTTCCTCATATGCCTGTCCTTTATCTCATATCTTCATTTGTCCAATCTGTTCCATTCTCAAGGAAATAATATGGAATCACATTTAAGAAAAATGTGGTGTTTTTTCTTTGTTGAATCTGTAATTTGTTTTGCCATATTGTTATTCTTACTGGGGCTGCTTTCTGAAAGGTTATGCTTAAATCCAAGAAGTATGAGTTTGTCCAGAAGTTCTTTGAAAAGATGCAGAGGAAAGGTGTACCTCCAAGAGCGATAACTTATAAAGGTAGCGTTGCAGTAAGCTTCATCTGATGTATTGCATTCATGCATTGTAGTTATATTCATTGGATTTGTTATTTGACATTTCAGTTATGTAGTTGACCTTCAAATATTTGCACTCAGTGTTAGTAAGAGCCTTCTGGGAACAAGGAAAAGTAAATGAAGCTGTTGAAGCAGTTAAAGACATGGAACAAAGAGGAGTCGTTGGAGCTGCAAGTGTGTACTATGAATTAGCTTGCTGTCTTTGTAATAAAGGAAGGTGGAAAGATGCTATGTTACAGGTTTGTGATTGATCATGTATGCATTTATATCTGCAATTATACTGCTTTCTTCCTTTTGGTGTAACTAGTCAAATAGTGTTGCCTTTTGTGGTTTGTGCTAGCTATATGATTTGATTTCTTCACCGAGATTTGTTTAGAAAAACAGCTCTGGAACCATGCCATATGTCCTACCAAGGTTAGGAGTAATATGATAGCTTTCTTTGGCTGGCAAAAAAGCTGAAGAAAAAAGATGCTCTGATCTTTGATGTGTGTATGATCTTCTGAGAATAGCTACTCTGGCTGTTAGTGGAAAAGCCACGAGGTATGAATTTGTGCCCACTAGGGCTTGTTGCCACCTCAAGCTTGCACTTATCTGCTGAAAGTTGAGTTCTGGCATGCAAAATCTCAAATGCTACTAACACAAATGATGGTGTTTAGCTTTGGAAGTCTTATGTGGTAATGCCTCGTTGCCTCAGCACAACATTTTCAGGATTATTTAAGGTGCTGTCTTTCTCAGTTTGTTTCAAGTTTTAAATTAGTCTCTTGCCCCCGCTGTTCACGAAGACGTGTTGTTTTCGAATTTGAGTCGTCAAACTTCCTTAACTTTGACTGGTAGTTTGTACCGAACTACCTAAATTGATAATATTTAGTATTGTACCGATATATCTTTATGTAAAGCAAGTCCAAAAATATACATTTCTACTTTAGTAAATAAATACTACGAATATTCTTGGTCAAAGTTGTTTATGGTCTACCATGTCTTGTCCAACTATATTCTAGTAGAACAGAGAGCACAGAGGATACGTCTTTCCTCTTCTATTGCGGGTTTTGTTTTGTATCTCCACTCTGGCTCCATTTTCTTCCCGGAGTCAAATTAAGTAATCTTACTTTGCAAAACACTGGCATTACTGTTTTGATTCCTTACTGCACAAGTAATATCTCCATGTGGGGACTTGGAGAGTAAAGAAAAGAAATGCATGCAATATCTTCTTATGATAAATTTTCTGTTTCAGGTTGAGAAGATGGAACAGCTTCGCCTCACTAAACCACTGGAGTTCGCATTTACTGGCATGATCCTAGCCTCTTTTGATGGTGGATATATCTCCGAGTGTATCTCGATATTTGAGTCAATGAAGGACTACTGTACTCCAAATATTGGGACGATAAATGTGATGCTAAAAGTTTATGGACGCTGTGATATGTTTGGGAAGGCAAAAGACTTGTTTGAGACCACCACATATAGTGCTTGTAGTTCTCAGCCACATATCCGTGACCATTCTTCACTTAAAGCAGACGCGTATACATACAGCTCTATACTTGAAGCATCTGCATCCGCCCAACAGTGGGAATATTTCGAAAATGTATACAGACAGATGACTCTTTCTCAACACCATCTAGATCAAAGCAAATATTCATGGTTGCTTGTCAAGGCATCGAGAGCTGGAAAGGTGTGTTTATTATCTACTACCCCATAACCTTTTCTGAGATACTCCCTCCGTCCCAAAAATCTTGTCTTAGATTTGTCTAAATACGGATGTATCTAGTTACGTTTTAGTGTTAGATACATCCGTATCTAGACAAATCTAAGACAAGAATTTTGGGACGGAGGGAGTATATGACTTTGCGTTTCGATTCTTAACACAGTACTAGCTCAGATCCATGTTTGAATAATATGTTCAAGTGGTAGGACTAGGGTTCCTACCGGCTCTACTCCTTAGGTTATAAGGGCAGAACAGCGGAGGTTGGGGGTGAGGGCGCGTGCTCCGGCGCGTCGGCGCCGTCGTGAGGGAAGAGGAGGGCGGCGGCGGTTAGGGCTGGCGGCGGCTAGGTTTCCGGCTCCTCTGGGAGCCGGGCAATAGGGATAGAAAATATCTTTATTGCTTAATTCCGAAAAGAGTCTTACAACCTATATTTATAACCTAGATAACTTGCATAATAATTAACCTAAGATAACTTGTGGGCCAAGCCCCTAACTACTGCCCAGTGGGCCTCCTCCGGTTATATGCTAAACCGGTCATAACATCTCTCCCCGCCTGCGCAAACAGCTCGTCCTCGAGCTGAAAGTCTGGATAGTGTTGGCGGAAGTCGTCACGCTGCTCCCAAGTAGCCTCTTCCTCCGGAAGGCCCGTCCACTGGATCAGAACGAACCACACCCCACGACGGAGCTGCGCCTGCAACACCTTCTCCGGCTCCGGAAGAAGACGGCCGTCGGCGGTCAGAGGAAGCGCGGGTGGAGCGGCCGGTGGCTCTCCACGAAAAGGCTTGAGCAGCCCCACATGGAAAACGTCGTGGATGCGAGCACCGGTTGGAAGCTGAAGGCGATAGGCCACCTGCCCAATGCGCTCCAAGACGGCGAAGGGCCCGGCGTAGCGAGGCCCGAGCTTGCGCTTCGCGCGCGGGTCGAGTGACTACGTAGAGCGGTGGAGAAGACGCAGCCACACCCAATCACCCACCGCGAACTCCGCCTCGCGATGGTTGCCGTCGTAGTAATGCTTGGCCAGCTGTTGGGCCTGGAGGAGACGCTGACGGACCTCAGCGAGCATCTCGTCAAGGGTGCGAATAAGCTCGCCCGCGGCCTCCGTCCGTGCCATCGCCGGGTCCACCGGCAAGATAGGCGGGGGCGGCCGACCGTAGACCACCTCAAATGGTGTAGCACGCAGGGCGGAGTGATAGGAGGTGTTGTAGCAGTACTCCGCCCATGCGAGCCAATCCACCCAAGCACGAGGGCGATCACCTGTAACACAGCGCAAATACATGGCAATCACCTTGTTAACCACCTCGGATTGGCCGTCCGTCTGAGGGTGGAAGGCCGTGCTCAGGCGGAGCTGGACGCCCGCCATCCTGAAGAGGTCACGCCAAACATGGCCTGTGAACACCGGGTCCCGATCACTGACGATTGAAGAGGGGAACCCGTGAAGACGAACGATGCCCTCGAAGAAGGCACGGGCCACGGACGCGGCAGTATACGGATGCCCCAGCGCGATGAAGTGGGCATACTTGGAGAAGCGGTCGACCACAGTGAGAATGACTGATTTGCCGCCTACTTTGGGAAGGCCCTCGATGAAGTCCATGGAGATATCGGCCCAGACCTGAGACGACACGTCCAAAGGCTGAAGCAGACTAGCCGGCCGTAATGTCTCCGTCTTGTTGCGCTGGCATGTCATGCAAGATCGCACCCAGTCACGGACTAAGGCATGATCACCAGGAATGTAAAAGTCGACGCGTAGAAGATGGAGGGTTTTCTGCACACCCTCATGACCAGCCGAGTGGGCCAGCAACAGGACCTAGTGACGAAGATCATCATGTGCCGGAACAAAAACGCGGCGCCCATGGAGAAGCAGGCCGTCCGTGAAGCGCCAAGGCTCCTCCAGGTCGCCGGCAGCCAGCTGCTGCCGAAGGAGGACCGCGTCGGCAGCGGTCGCCGTCGCCCGGCGAATCTCGGCGAAGAGGCCGAATGTGGGCCCGGAGCGGATGCACAGCGCCGTCCCCTCGGAGGCGCCGACGGTGGAGTCGAGGTCGGCGTCGCGGCGCGACAAGGCGTCGGCCACGGTATTAAGACGACCCGGGCGGTACTCGACGGAGAAGTCGAAGCCGAAGAGCTTGCTAATCCACTGATGCTGCGGCACGGTCGAGAGCCTCTGGTCCAGCAAGAACTTGAGACTGTAATGGTCCGTGCGAATCTGGAAAGACCGGCCCCACAGATAGGGCCGCCAATGGCGCACGGCCTGCTCCAAGCCAATGAGCTCCCGCTCGTACACCGCGAGCTTAAGATGGCGCGGAGCGAAGGGCCGGCTGAAGAAGTCGAGAGGACCATCGCCCTGATGAAGCATGGCGCCAAACCCCGCACCCAAGGCGTCACAGTCCACCACGAAGGGGCGGTCAAAATCCGGCATCTGCAGAACGGGCCCCGTCGTGAGGGCCCCCTTGAGGGCCTCGAATGCCGCTGTCGCCTCCTCGTCCCAGGCGAAGGCGTCACGGCGCAACAACCGCGTGAGTGGCGACGCAAAGAGGCCGAACTCCCGGATGAACTTCCGGTAGTATCCGGCGAGGCCGAGAAAACCGTGAAGAGCCCGCTGTGAGTGCGGCGTCGGCCGCCACCTTGTCGGCGTCCATAGCCACCCCGTCGGCCGAGATGACATGGCTGAGGTAGGCGACGGAAGGCGTCCCGAACGAGCACTTCGAGCGCTTAAGATGAAGATGGTGCGCCCGAAGCTCGTTGAAGACGATGGCGACGTGCTGGAGGTGCACTGCCCAAGAGGCGCTGTAGATCAGAATATCGTCAAAGAAAACGAGCACAAACCGACGTAAGTAGGGCCGGAGGACGTCGTTCATCAGGGCCTGGAAGGTTGCCGGGGCGTTGGTGAGGCCGAAGGGCATCACCAAGAACTCGAAGTGGCCATGGTGAGTCCGAAACGCTGTCTTGGCGATGTCATCTGGGTGCATGCGCACCTGGTGGTACCCCGATCGGAGATCGAGCTTGGTGAAGAAGCGCGCCCCGTGTAGCTCATCCAGGAGCTCATCAACCACCGGAATAGGGAACTTGTCCTTAAGCGTAACAGCATTAAGGGCACGGTAGTCAATGCAGAAACGCCACGTGCCGTCCGACTTGCGGACAAGAAGCACTGGCGCGGTAAATGGCGAGGTGGAGATCCGAATGATGCCTGCCGCGAGCATGAGCGCACACTGCCGCTCCAACTCGTCCTTCTGCAGCTGCGGGTAACGGTAAGGACGCACCGCCACCGGCGCGGAGCCCGGCAAGAGATGTATACGGTGATCATATGCGCGGGCGGGCGGAAGACCCTGTGGCTCGGTGAAGAGGTCGTCGTGTTGCTGCAGAAGGTTCTCCAAGAGCGGATGCTCGGCCTCGAAGGTGGCCGCGGCCAGCTGAAGCTGAGGTGGTAGGGACGTGGCGCCCCCAACGCCGTCCCACCGAATGCGGCGGCCCAGGCGCCAGAAGGTCATCGTCAGCGCGTCGAAGTCCCAAAGAATGGGACCGAGGGTCCGCAGGAAGTCGACGCCAAGGATGAGGTCGAAGCAGCCCAAGTCGATGCCCGCACAGGTGATGGAGAAGTGTTCCCCGCCGATGGTGATGGGTACGTCCTGTGCGAGGCCATGGCACCGGAGGCGATCGCCGTTGGCCACCGTGACCCGAAGTTGCTCCCCGCCTGTCGGCTGAAGCGCTAAGCGACGCATGGTAGCCTCGGGCAGGAAGTTATGGGTGGAGCCTGTATCCACCAAGGCCACCAAGCGCTCGCCGTGGATCGTCACCGGCAAGAGCATGGTCCGCTCGTCACGGATCCCGGCGAGCGCGTGGAGAGAGACCACGAGCGCCGTCGCCGGGGCAGCCGCGGGTGCGCCCTCAGCCGCTGCTGGGGGTGGTAGTGCCGCGGCCTCATCGGCCAAAGCGTCCTCCTCGGTGAAATCGACCGTCTCCAAGTAGAAGAGGCGCGGGCACACATGGGTCGGCGTATAGGGCTCGTCACAGTTAAAGCAGAGGCCCTAGGGATATAACATCAAGATATCAGGTGCAAATATGGCCTTTTACATCCTATTTAACAAATAGAAGTAAAGTTGTGTTCATCATGGAGTTAAGCATTTGTTTGCTATCTAATAATTATAATATGGCTACACTCCTGTTTGTGTGACAGTTTGTACTCTCCAGAAGAAATGTGGCACCTGAAACTCCACCTTATAATGGTCGTCATTGTCATCATCATCCAAGTTGTTTTTATTTCTTTCATATCCAAATTTATTTTCAATTTGCATTGGCAGATCTTCAACTTTGTCCTATTTTGTGCATCTGACCTCAAGAGAGGGCATTCCAAATACGTTTAGCCTGCTAGGAATTGCCGTGGAGTGTGCTTGCACCGAAGGTGACCAAGTGCAGAATTATTTACTCATCATGCTTTTGTTTTGCAGCCCTATTTGGTGGAGCATGCACTTGATTCAATACTTGAAAGAGGAGAAATCCCTGATGTAGAGCTGTTCACTGAAAATATTTGCCAAACTATTGCTGAAAGCGACCATGGAAGAACACTGCATCTCATGAATACTATGTCTGCGGCTTCAGTCGAGATGAATGAACAGCAATGGAGCGATCTACTTCAGCAAAATTCACATCGATTCAGGGTGGATGCGTTGAAAGACCTTATAACGCACCTCAGTACTAGTGATGCCATCAAAACAGATCCCGGACTCGGTTTTGTAAGAGCATTGCAGTCCCAATGTGCGACAATGTTGGCGAAAGACGCTGAAGAGCCTCAAGCAGATAATTGTTCACATAGCAATCTGATGGAACAGGATGAGATCTCTTGCAAGGACTCATTGGGTAGTCATGAATTCTCGGATTCCAGTACTGATATCCCTGTATCAGGTGTCAAAGCTGGTTCGGGTGGGGACATTGTACTGCGTGGTCCGCATTCAGAAGATGAACATCGTAATCTTGCGCATTGGGGCACACAGGTATCTGCCATCGACAAAGTGCTTGATTCCATGAACTCATTTGGTAACTGTAGTTCATATGAAAAGATGCCGACAGCATTAGAAATTCTCGAATCATGGGAGCAGGAGTGTGTTGAGGACATATTTGCTCCAAAGAAGGGAAGCAGAGAAACTATGAGAGATAAATGAATGAAGCACTCAAGCATGTTGTTCGATGTTATTAGTGTAAAATTCTGACATCAATTTGAACTGGCCTCAGGCCTGGTTAATGCGGAAATAATGGAGTCCCGCAGGCTTTGGTTGCTTCTGGTTGTTGTGATCCCACCAGAGTTCTGTAGAAGAGTAAACCAACCTGTGAGTATTTATTTGCACACATGTTCTTTTGTTGCACAAACTATTTGCGGATAAGTGCTGCTCTGGGGTAAATATGTGTGGTAGTTTAGGGGCAAACCTGTGTATTAACTTCATTTGTAAGAAGTGGATCTGTACCATTGGATCGCGAAGGATACTTAGGCACATGTTCTAGTAGGAACTGTAATAGAACTCTGCTTTTTTGCATAACAAATCACATCAATTTGTGAATCACTGATTGTGGGTGCTCGCTGGAGCCACTAATGAAAAAAATAGCTCCATGAGCAAAAGCCCCAGAACAATGACAAGCAAGATTTTGCTGTTGTTGACATGTATAGTGGGTGTCGCAATGAAACGCGAGTGTCTAGCTGCGCACATTTTGGAGTTTGTCAGTTCCATTTTAACCTCGTTTTGAGTTTCCTTTTCGAAAAAACTTCATTTTGCAATTAGGAAAACTTTTTCTTGGATTTTTTTTACATATGTTAGATTTTCCTTTTTTTTAGCAGACTGAATTTTTTTTGGTGAGAAGTATTGAGCAGACTGAGTTTTTTTTTTGAACACTTAATCATATTGAACAAGTGCCGGGCCTAGCCCCTCTCGGGCGACTCCGGGGCTCCCGCGTCCCCCACGTTGCCCCCCGCTCGGGCGACTCAGGGGCTCCCAAACCCTAGCCGCCGCCGGGCCTAGCCCCTCTTCCTCCCCTCCTCCCGCCGCCGCCGGAGGATGCCACCGGCTTGTGGCCGGAGGCCGACGGCGGTGGCGGGGGCTCTTCCTCCCTCCCGCGTCTCAGGGGTGGCGGAGCCCCAACATGCGTGGAGGTGCGGCCGATCTAGAAGCGACGGCGTTGGCTTCGACGGCGGCGGCGGTCGGCCCTGCCTCGGGCCACGGGCGGCGGCTGGCCTGGATCGGGCGGCGGTGCGATGCGGTCTTCAGCGGCATGTCATCTGGCTTTAGATCGGCGGCGACGTCGAGGGCCTGGTGGACTGCTTGGCGGCACCCATGGCAGATTTGTTCTGGCCGGTGTAGCCAGTGGTGGTGGTTATCTTCTTCGTCGGCGGTGGCCGGCCAGAAGCTTGGTGATCGGATCTCTCGAGATCCATCATCTAGTCCCGGCTGCGAGTTGGGGAGACATGGTTGTCGGTGAAAACCGAGTCGATGGCAGGCGATGGCGGCGTTCTGTGCCGTTACCTTGATGAAGGCATCGTCGTGTAACTACTGTCGACCCACTCGTGCTGCTCCGGGGAAACCCTAGGATCTGGTGTTCCAGATCAGACGATGGCGGCGCTGCGGTGTCGTTTCTCTCTTGGGTGCATCGTTTGTGGAGCAGCGCTGGAAGTCAGAGGCAGGAGGTGGAGCGGCTTCACCTTGCACGGAGCTTCGGTGGAGATGTCAAGTCATGCCTGATCGACAGGTGCTATGCTTTGTCATGCCTGGTCGGCAGGTGCTACGCACGACAGATCTTTCAAGGACTTCAAGCTATGTCAGCTGGTGGTACTTGGCAGCATGGCGCTGAGGTGTATCAGTGGCGACCGCGACGTGCTCAGCTGTTTGCGTGCAGGGAGGTGTCGTTGGGCGCCGTGGTGGCGTCGAGATAGCTAGACCGAGCAAGGTTGATGCATCAGTATAATTCTGAAGATGGAGCGGTGGCAGTTGGCGGCGGCGGCCTCTGAGAGCACGCCGAACCAGTGTGTGCCCCAGACCCAACAAGTGGCTAGGTTGGGGTCTCAGGTCTTAGATGTTAGGCTTGGCTGCGATGTCTGTTTGGTATTAGGCCCAGGCTATCTGCCCCCTTCATCAACTGGATAGGTGTAGTGACATTTGTTGATTAGACGGCGGCTTTAGTCTTACTGTTGTATGACTTTGTAAGATCTTGTGAGAATAATTAATAAAGTGGCTGTATGCATCGCCCAGATGCAGAGGCTAAGATCTTGTGAGAATAATTAATAAAGCGGCTGTATGCATCGCCCAGATGCAGAGGCCAGGGGTCATCCTCTTTTTCTAAAAAAAAGAAAACTTAATCATATTGAGCAGACGAGTAGAAAAGAGATTTGGGAAAACTACACGCGGAAAGCCGCAGATGGGCCGTATTAACGGGCCTGGATAGCTAGGTGCGGGCCTTTAGTGGTCCACAATTAGTTCTCTACAGAAAATAGTACAAGTGCCATAAATAGCCCAACAGGTCCCGCCATTCACGTGCAGGTGCAGCGGCAAAAGTAAAACCCTCGTTTAGCCGCCGCCCTGACCCCTACCGATCTCCTCGCCGGCAACCGGCAGCGGCGGGCACCAAAGGCGACGGCGCGACGCTGTGAACGTGAGCCACTTCATCGATCTCCTTCCCACTACCTTTTGTTTTCTTCCAATTTTGTTTCTTCCCACTCGCCAGGCCATGATTGAAATCTGCCTGCCCTACCTGATTCTGCTGCGTGATCGCTTGCTGTTGCTGTATGTGATTTGTTTGCATGACTAATTCGATCCTTGGCTATGTGAATTTTGTTTCCAAACTCGTTTCAATGTAATCTTTTACCGGAGTTGCATCACAAACAAAAACGTAAAGTAGATCTGGTCCCAACCATTTTTTGCCGGTCGTTACTTCTTAACATTAGATTACACTTTGGGACCGAAGCTAATATTTCGAACAATCTCTATGTATCATTGTATTCGTTGACCTTTTCGAGCCGTCGCCCTGACTCCAATTGCTTCCATGTCAACAAGGAATCGTCCTCGCCAATACGCCGCAGCTGCGAGCGACAACGGACACGTTGTGACTAGTGACATGGACGACTTCATCTTCAGCGATTAGGCGGCGGCGGATGCTCGCTCGGTAAGACTGTCATGCACGCCTGAAAAAACAAGATGATACATGGCCAGTAGTTAGTAATATAATTAGTGTTTTGCTAGTACATGCATGCTGGCTTTCAGTTTTTAGGTTTTTACACCTCCCCCCCCCCCCCCCCCCCACCCCACCACTGGTATGTTGGTTACGCTAGTTTCCGAAATAAATTATGTCAACAATTTAAGTCCATTTCCAGAATTCAGAAAGTCTTTTTCTCTCAAAAGATCAACCAAATCACACATACGTTTTGACCATTGCCTTTTGTTTCGACGGGAACTTTAAACTAGACACCCCGGTTTGATATGTTTTCACGAGTTTTCTCTGTATTGTATTTTTTGTATTGTAGTTCTTTACACTATTTTTCTGCGTCATCTTTACTCTAGTCCCTATTGCATTTTTGTGATGTATATTTTCTACTGCATTTTTCGTACATTATCTTTCTTGCTTCATTTGTGCATCAGTTTGTGTCGTCTTTTCCTACTGCTGCATATGTTGTATCCCATGTTTATGCTGCATATGTTGTTCCCCATGTTTCTGCTGCATCTTTCTACTAAAATTCTATAAGAGTTTTGCTTTGGTACACCCCTCTTAAAAGTTTACAATAATCTAAAGTTTCTACAAAAGGCCATCATTATGTTAGCCCGCAGATCAAACGTGTTGAATAGATTGATTTGGATACAAAAGACTATATTGTCCTTTTTTAATTGAAGAGGTACATTCTAATCTTCACCTTTAATTTGCATCTAAATCCGTAAACTTTTCTATGGGGTGTACCAAAGCAAAGTTCTAGTTTCCACTGTGCTGCAACATTCATCTACTGGTACAAAAAAGAAAGGAAGAAACTCTCCGTCCCATAATGTAAGACTGTTTTCACACTACACTGTATTAAACACTCTCGTGCTTACTCTTAGAGAGTGTTTAAGACGAGAAACCTCTATAACTGAAGAAGTTTGCCCTATTCTACCGAGAAATATTCCAAATGTGGTGTAAGAATTGGCATGAAAACCTGATCCTGGAATTGCCCAAGCTGTTAATCAATGTAGTGTTAGGTTTTTAAGGTTGTAGCTTAAAATTAATTATATTTGGTCTTGAGGTTTATGGGTTTTAATGGTCTCCTAAGGTCTCAAAGGCTTAAATTAGGATTTAAGTCTTTTAGGGCAAATGACTATGTCCTTAACCGTGTAAATTTTTGTGCAGTTAAGTTCCAAACTATGTGGATATCTTTGCAATTAGTGTTCCTAATAGGAAATTCAATTATACCTGGTGTATCTTTGTTAACGTGCATATACACGTTGTGCTACTAGTGTTGTCAGTTCATGTTGTTGTCCTAGTCCTTAGAATCTAACCCTTTTGTAGCTAGGTTAGCTGGCTACCATTCACTCGTTTACATGGGGTATATATTCCTCCACCATCAATACAATTGATAGTGTGGAAAACCTTCTTCCTAGTCTAAGCTCTTACATTCTACCAGCCTCTTCCTAAATCACGCGATACTCATTTCCTCACTTCTGCACCTACTTGCCATGGACGGCGCCTCTTCCGTATCCTCTGGTGCAAACACTAAACCCTTCACCGTTGTGATCAAGTAAGTTCCCATCCGACATCATGTTCCTATCATTCTCGACCTCCAGGAATCCAACTATACATTGTGAATCTCCATGGTGGTCTTCCGCATGTATGCGCTCACCAACCACTTTGACGACTCCGCCAATGCCTGCATGCACCTCGCCGATCTCGATTGGACATCATTCAACTCATGCATCGTCAATTGGGTGTACACCACCACCGGCCTCCTCCTAGGAGACCTCCCCATTATTGTCAAACCCGATGATACCACCTACTCCGCTCGGATTGTCGTCCACAACCTTTTCCTTGGTGACCGTGCTCATCATGGGATCTATGACCTGCACAAATTCCCTAGTCTCTATCAAGGTGATCTCTCCATTGTGACATATTGTAGCAAGCTAAAGTAGCTCGAGGACACTCTTCAGAACATCGTCGGCTACCACACACCGATGAGGGCATTGTCCTCAATGTCATCACTGACCTAAAGCCAGGCTTCAATTAGTCTTTCACCAACATGTCCTTGCGTGGGCTGCCATCCTTCCTCTATTATCGCTCCTTCCTCGAGCAAGAGGAGCGGAACATCACCCAAATCAACGCCATGGAGGATGAATCCACCCTCCACATCCACGCCCATGGTGACTCATGTTGTCCCCAAAATTCGATGCTAGAGCTGTTAGGACTGCATGAGCCAACATGGGCTTCGGCGTGGAGGGAAGAAAGGATGACAACCCATGCAAGGGATTGCTGGTGATAGACATACTGAAGTTAGAGCTTGAGGTTTCTGACGGAATTAAGGACGATGCCCTCGCTCGTGATGTTCTAGTCGACATGCATCACGGTGTGTTCGTGAGACGATTTAACTTGCTACAGTATTATGTGATAGAGAGACCACCTTGGTATAGATTGTATAATTTGTGGAGGGCATATATTGCACGATGAGAACGGTTGTTGAGGAAGAGGTTGTGAACGACAAGCCAAAGGAAGTAAGTAGTCCCATCAGGCTTCATGATGATGTCGAGGATTTCCTAGGAGATGGGTGTACACCTAGTTGATGATGCAAGAGCCGATAGATATATAGTGAAGGATGGCGAGGCGCATACAGCCGTCGGCGGAGCATTCGATGTGGTCGGTGAGCCTGTATGTGCAGAAGACTGACATGAATAGGGAGTACCGCATATTATAGTTGGATTAATGGAGGTCGGGGATGACAGGAACATGTTGCTGGATGGGCACATGTTGGGTCGCAAGGGTAGAGGGGGAGGGTTGGTGTTGGCGCCGAAGGAGATGGAAGATGCGCTGTCCATGGTAAGGACATGTGGAAGCGAGGAAACGAGTATCACAATAATTAGAAAGAGGTTGAAACCATGTAAGAGTTTATACTGGGAAAAATATTATATATACCCATGTACACGAGTGAGAAGTACCTAACTAACCTAGCTAGGAACGGGTTATATCATATGGAGTAGGACAACAACACAATCATGCACTAACAACACTATCATCAGTATCTAACATGTATCCATACAAGCACATTGAAGTACTCTTACAATCTCCGCCCCAGTGTAAACTCTTACAATCTAAACCATTTAATAGTATATATGCATTACACAAAGCATCCATTTATATGTAATAAATGAAATATAAAATTTCCAACAAATCTTGTAGTTAAAAAATGTTTATCTAGTGGTATTGGTTGCATGGTTTGTACATAGCTTGTGGGTTACATTTGATATTATCCACTAATCTGAAATTGTCTTCTCACACGGAGATCTCTTTGCGTTACAGTTTAGAAAGATGGTATTGCTCCATCTGCTTTAATTCTTGGAAGTCAACTTCTTTTCGATGATACAGAAATGCATGTTTTCTTGTCAATTAACATTGCTCATTCAGAAGGTTTGAATTGGACTACAACAGAATAGCAAGCCTACTATGGAGTTATCGATGAAGCTCATGATCGACACCAAGTCCCAGAAGGTGTGCTTCGCCGAGGCCGGAAGCGACGTCCTGGAGTTCCTTGCCGGCCTCCTGTACCTGCCGCTGGGCACCGCCCTCGGCCTACTGACCAAGGAGCGCATGGTTGGCTGCATCGGCAACGTGCTCGGCAGCGTGGAGAAGCTAGGTGTGAACTACAAGAGCAAGGAGCGGTGCCTTAGCCCGGCCGTCACCGCCGCCACGCTCCCCCTCCTCCAGCAGCTGTTGGGAATACAACTCAACAACGGTATTGACACCTTCTACACATGTGAAGGCCGTAACACTGGCGCCTACTCAGGCGTAGGCACTAGCTGTGGATATCTATCGGTGATACCTAACAGAAGCTGCCCTACTTGCCGATGTTATATGACGAAGGCTATGACGCTCGCCGCTGAAACCAACCGGACCTTGGTGGCCGCGGCGCTGCCGACGACCACGCCGCTACCTGTGGCCATGTACACTGTCGGGGACGACTTGACAGTGACTTCAGCCTCTTTTTTTGCGACGATCTCGCTGTTGGGCATCAAGGACCTCAGCGCCTTACAAGAAAAGACAGTGAAGATCGGCAAGGAAGAGGTACGTAGTGCTCTAGTTTCTTTGAAGTCTTTGAACTTTTAGGTGGTGTTTTGCTCAAGTTGATCGGCTGGTGATTTAGCTTTTGTTTTGTGTGTGTTTGTGTACTTATGGATTTTTTTAATGTAGGCACTAGAGATATTTGCTGCTTCCCTCAAGTCCAAGACCGTCCTGTCGGATGTCTTTTTGCCGAAGAAGAATGCTCGCCTCAAGAGGGAACATCCTGACGGTGTCATTCATGTATGACTCGGTGCTTGCTATTTTAGAATTCTGGATACCTTTTTCGATATCATATTTACGAGGAAGGAGATGTATTTGAGTGACTTGGTACTAGTTTAACTTACTACCATAAGTTATTTATAAAGTTAACTTCAAATTTTACTCCTTAAGTGCCAATCTGGGTATCTCTTGCTCTATTTGAGGAGTATAAAAATTGTCCTAGTTTCCTCCATAGTTAAGTAAGTTTTGCATCATTCTATCAAGTGGGGCCCATTGTTAATTGGACATAGATAGATGAATCAGCCCTCACATCGGCGAATGATTCGTGCAAAATGCGTCTCACGTGATAAATGGGGCCCCAACTTGGGCCGAACCATGTCACCACACCTGAGCCAGCCAGTCCCCTCTCCCTCAACGCGAGGTAGGGATTTGGAAGCGACGGTGGTGACAACAGCTCGGTGGTGTGTTAGAGCAACTACAACCAGGCGATTCAAACGGACGCGCGCTTTGTCCGCTTTTCGTTCGTCTGGATCGGTGAGGCGGACGGGCGCGTCCGCTTTTTAAAATGGGTTAGCAGATGCATGCCTATATCAGCCCGCGTACAAAGAAAAAAAAGATAAGCATGTGGCTGAAAATAAACATATAATAACACATAATTAAACATAAATGACCGGTCAAAGTTCACTTAAACATTAGTTAAACAATGAAAAAACTCCGGGCCATACACTGCCCTAGGCGTCCGCCTTACCCTTCCCTTGCCGTTGTTGTCGCCGTCAGGGAGGTCAATGAAAACGGGAGGTGGACCAGCCCACTCGAATGCGACTTGATAGGCTGCCAAGGCTGCCTCCTCCGGTGGCATTGCGGCGAGGCGGGCGCGCTCCTCCTCCTCAACGGGCAGTGTCTCCTTGTCCTGCTCCCAACGCATCTGCCGCTCATCGCCGGTCGCCTCCTCGGCAAGCCAATGCGCCTTCTAGCGCTCAAGGTGGGCCTCCTCCTTCTCTAGCATCGCAGCGTAGTGGACGGGAGGCGCCCTCACACACTCGCGGTAACCGTTGTCCAGGAGTAGGACTCCTCGGGCCAGGTGGGCGCCGGCGGCAACCGCTTCCGCGTGGGCGTGGGCTCGGGCTCGGCCTTGGGCTCGAGCGGCGGCGGGACGAAAAGCGGAGCATGGACGGAGTCCCCCACCGCCGACAAGGCGAGGGCTTGGTCCAGCCCATCCCAACGGGCGTCCTCCTCTAGCCGGCTCGCCTCTAGCGCGTGCTGCAGGGCCTCCCCGAGGGTGACTTGGTACGCCACCTCCTCCTCTTCCTCCTCTAGCAAAACCTGTGGGGGTGGTGACGGAATGTCGTGGTTGACGTGGACGCCGCGACGGCACTCCTCCTGGTGCTCCAGCGCAAACCAGCGCTCTCAGTTGGGGGAGTTTGGCATGTGGGCACGCATTGCGCGCTGCTCGGGCGTAAGGACCTCGTGACGCCGGAGAACCTCCTCGGCGTGCGCCCGCACCGAGCGCGGCACCGCTGGAATGGGGATCCGGTGGGTGTCCAGATGCCAGCCTTGCGGCAGGTTGACATCCGAACATTGCAGTGGCTAGCGGTACTGCCAGTGCCACTGTGCCTGGTGGACTGGTATGTAGAGCCGCCCCCGCTCCCACGTTGGCGAGCCGCGTCTAGCCAGCGCAGGAGGTTGCGCACGAGAAGAGCTTGCGCTGGAGCTGAACCTCTCCATCCCCTTCCTGCCGAAGAAGCTCATGGCTGGCTGGCTAGGGTTTCGTTTGCTAGGGTTTGTTGGTCGCCGGTGAGGGAGCAAGCGTGGCCAGATGTGGATGGGGAAGATGGAAGTCGATGAGACCTGCCCCACCACACGCTTCCATTAAAAAGGACGGGCACGTGACCCTTCCACACACTGCCAGGCGGGCCTGAGGTAGGTGGCCACGTTCAATACGACCGCCTGTGATGGTTGGCTGGCTTACTTATGGGGCCGCGGTGGTCACCGAGGGGACGTGTGGCGCTTCTGCTTCGTGTCCGCGCCGACGCATTTCACACTCAAATTTGGTCCTGAAATGCGCCGGCTCGGACAAGAAGCGGATACATTTTGGGTTTGGGTCAGCGCGTTGGGGCGGAGTTTTTGTCCGCCGCGATCCATACGGATATGGGCGGACGAAGTGGGTCGTCCGGTTGGTGTTGCTCTTGTAGAAGTGGAATCGCTCATAAATTATATATGTCATACGATGAGTCACGATTTTGGAGATGTTAGTTTTGGTGTCCTAAAATACGACGTGACGCTAACATCACATTGTCTTTCAACAGTAGTAACTCGAAACAATAGTTTCTGTTGAAGCAAATTTAGGAATGTTAGTTTCAAGAAAATCTGGAGAAAGTTCGAAGATCTCAACACACCCACAACATCACTAATGAGACAACACAGAACATCTCACATACGGTTTTCACTTTTCATACCTCTTTCAGAATGCAGCTCTTCCATCAAATGGTTCATTAGGCTGTGTTGCTGGATTTACATTATTGCAAGTAAAAATCCAAACGATTTGCACACAAGGATCAGGAGATCACCAAACACTTCAACGCTCAGTGGGACGTACTATTACTTGTGGTACCTGTGTACACAAACCGCCTGAGGACAAGCATCAGCTCGTTGGCCGCCTCGCCGAACGGCCGGAGGACAGAGAACCCGTGCTGTTCTCCGGCGAATTCGGTCACCTCCACGGCCTTCCCCATCTCCCTCAGCCTCGCGGCGTACCCCATCACGCGGTCGCGGAGCACGTCGCTCTCCGGCGCCACCACGAGCACCGGCGGGAGGTCCACGGACGCAAGGCTGGGGCTCTCCGGGCCGAACGGGTTGGCCACCGGGTGGTCCCTGCTCGCCCCCACCGGCAGCGACATGCGCCAGAACATGTCGGATCCCTCGACCGTCAGGGACACGTCCGCCGGGGGGTCGGCCTCCGTCGCCGTCCGCTCGTCGCCGCCAAAGAACGCAGAGATGAGGACGTACCCGGCGACGCGCACCGGGTGGACGTCTTGCTGCGACGAGGCGGCCTGGACCGTGACGTGGTGGGCCAGGTTGGCGCCCGCCGATGCGCCGGAGATGAACGTCCGGCCAAAATCGGCCGTTTCAGCGAGCCAGGGGTCAGCGCCAACGCCGAGCTCGGCCTGGCCGCGCAGCCAGGAGAGGAAAGCCGCGCCGTCCTCGATGGCCGCGGGGAGGCGGTGCTCGGGGGCGAGGCGGTACTGGACGGACAGCACGACCGCCGGGAGCTCGGCGGCGGCGCGGAGGCAGTAGGTGTGGAAGTGTGGCTGCGCGAAGGAGCCGATGCAGTAGCCGCCGCCGTGGAAGTACACCAGCACCGGGAGCTTAGGGCCGCCGGCTGCCGTCACCGACGACGACGGCCTGTACACGCGGACGCTAAGGCCGCGCGCCGCGTGGTACAGGGCGTCCTTCCACTGCACGCCGGGGACGTCCGGCAACGGGTCCTCTGGCCAGAGCACGGCTTCGTCGCCGCGGACGACCGAGCCGTCGCTGAGGAGCTTGAGGACGCCCGGCAGGTCCTCCATGACCTGCGGTGCTGCGGTGTCTTCGCCGGACATCGTGAAATGGATCGGTGCCATCGGACGCCCGGCAGGTTGTCGCGATTCCTGAAACAATGGGGCATCGGATTTATAGATATTATTAGGTGGTGTTTGGTTCTCTAGTCCTAGGACTTTTTCTAGTCCAAACTAAAAAGTCCGTAGTTCCTAAAAAGTCCTTTCCTGTTTGTTTTCAGAGATTAAAAAGTCTCTAGTCCCTTTCTAAAGGTTATTAAATGACTATGTTGCCCCTAGTATATAGAAAAATAACAATCAAACAACACCATGGGATGGCGGGCCAATGGGTGCATGGAGGGGCATTGTTGGAAAAGTCCCAAAAAGACTCTTCTTAAGAGTTTTCTTCATTTAGTCCCAAATGCCTAGTTTAGTCCCTAAAAAGTCCCTCCCGTTTGTTAAAAAAGTCTCTAAGAGGAACTTTTTCTAGTACCTAAAAAAAGTTCCTGGAAACAAACATCCCCTTAGTACTACTCACGATGGTTCGTGTCGATCGGACGGCACGCTCGGATTGGTGGCAGCTCTGGTCTTCTCCAGGTCAAGCGTGGCGCGCGATTGAAAGGTTCTTGCTTTGCTTTTCTTTGCTGTTGACGAAATACGAAATCATTGTCAAACGATACGTCATTCTCCTTTTTACTTGGCAAAAATGTGGCTTTTTTCGATGGTGTACGGCTTTTTATAGGGACGTCGAAATCCACCACACGTGTGGTATAATGAGCATTCGCCCACACATCGTGTGTGGCATGAGCAGGGGGCAGCCCACACGAGTTGTGTGTGGGCGAACAGTAGAATTGCCCACACGTGTGGGCGCAGCTACTTCGTGTCACACGCCCAACAAGTACTACTCATCCTCATCCCGCGCGTGTGACACGAAGCAAATATGCTCACACATCCTGGCGCAGCTACATTAAGTACCCGCGGGATGATGATTTAGTTGCAATCCGGGATGGCAGATGTAATTATCCGGGATGGCAAATATGGTTGTAAAAGGATGGCAACTCTCTATGTTTTGGTTAACTATAGTTGCCATGTTTAATTTATGGTAGTTGCCGCGTGTAATCAAACCATAATTGTCGTGTGTGATTAACTACTTGCCACATATGGTCAAACAATGGTTGCCATGTGTGTTTACCTAATTGCCACGTACGCGCAACTACAGTTGCCGTCTATCAAAACGAATCATAATTGCCATGTGTGTTTGCATAGTTGCCATGTACGCGCAGCTGCAGTTGCCATCCAACAACGTACGACTGTCGTGTGGGTGAAAAGCAGTTCGCCCACACGCGCGTGGACTAGATGGTGCCTGTATGGGTAGAAACTAGTTCACCCACACAGCGCAGCTGGCAACCGTGTGTTGTGGGGCGTGTGGGCGACCTCTCCAACGCCCACACACCGGCCTTGTCCTACGTGGCACGCGAAAACTGTCTATATTGTGATCCAGGCGTGTGGGCGAGTTGCAATGTGCCACACGTGTGGGCGTTAGTGTTTTCGTTTTATAGAGAGAAACAGAATATCACTTTTTTTAAATCAAGATCACAATATAGAGGCCGAAATTTTACCGAGACATTTGGCGGATATAGGCCAAATTTTGGCCAATTATTATTTTTTCTCCTTAAAAAGAAAAACAGTTTGTCTAATTCACATCTAGATGTTTTTTAAGGATGTCACATCTAAGCTTCCATAAATAATGCAGCAACAAGAAAAAAAACTGGGATAAAAAATAGGGTATGTCTAGGACACATCTAGATGTTAGTACATAATTATGTCACATCTAACTCTGTGTCGACTATGTTTGTGGTCTATTTTTTTTGTCTCAGTTTTTTTTTGTTCCTTGTTGTTGTGTTATTTGTGGGAGTTTAGATGTGACATCCTTAAAAAATATCTAGATGTGAATTAGACAAACTGAAAAAAATAAACCACAAATATAGTAAATATCAGGCTATGTTACATCTAGATGTGTCCTAAAATATGCACTAGCACGACCGGACCATCCCTGTAATCTCCCCTTCCCAATTTGCAGTAACTCCACCACGACCCCGCATCTGCACCGTCTATACCCTGTCTACTATCACCAGCTCCTGCTCGTCCACGACTTGGCCTCGCCGGGATCAGCGTTCATCGGTGACCCTCATCACGCCGCCCCCGCGATATGCACAAAGTTACTAGCGCATCAAAAAGTTTCCAGTACGTCATGTTTAGCAAACGGGTTTTTTAATATAAAGACAACCCCTCCTTCGATTTCATTTAACTGAAACAACATGTCTTACATGACAACTACCAAAAGCGAAAACCAAAAAAGAATAGGATGATGATTATTTCCAGCTTTAAACGGTCAAACATCCACCATTCAACCCCATTTGGAGATCCGCGCAACTTTTCATCGTATAATAAACCTTATGCCTTTCCGGTTTGAATTCAAACGAATACTAGACATAATGTGGGCTCTCTGCATGCACATACTACTTTTGTCGAAGTATGTAAGGATGAAGTGCATCTAAAAAGATGTATGGATGAAGTGCGTTTGCATTTAAACTTTCCAACAGTCTCGCTCCCATGGAAAAGATCATTTTGAACTTCATAGTATTTCTTTTTAAGGATGGATATCTTTTGAACTATAAATCCGACTAATGATATGTTTATATATTTGAATTCCTCATGACAAGACTTTAAATCGAGATCAATGTTGGATACATTTGGACTACTTTTTAGACCGATTCTATCCCAGAAGGTCGATTCCAAGTTTTTTTTAAAGACCCATTTCAATAATTTCAAGAACACATTTCAATATTTTCTATTTTTGGCCAACGGCTTCCATGCAGTTTTCCCGATTCTTTTGTTGTTGTTGTTGTTGTTGTTGTTTATATTTTTTGTTTTTTGTTTTCTTCCCCGACTTTTATTTTTTAAATGGGATTAGTTTAAAATATTTACTATTTTCTTTTACATTTTTTGAATTTTCTTTGCCCTGTTTTTAACAATCTCACCTTTTAATTTCTTTTAACTGGTAAAAAAACTAATGCTACTACAAAGAGTACAAAACATTAGTCCTATATACATACATATCTAAGCTTTTCGAATGATACACAAATGTATTGTCTAAAGCATGCGTGGGCATTTAAAAAATGAATAATTTTTAATTTCTAAGATGTAGATATCTTTTATATGCAGAAACATTTCTAAAATGTGTTAACAGATCATAAAATATGTGGGCAACTTTGACACGCTATAACACTTTTGTAACTACATACAGATTTTTCAAATGTGCTATTTTTTGTAAGCTCAAACACTTTAAAAAATTTCATGAATACATCTTTTCCATTTCATAAATATTTTTTAGAATGTGTGAATATTGTTTTTACTATGTGATTTTGATATATGACAAATATTTTTAAAGAAATTGAAATTTCGTAAACATTTAGTTGATCTTTATATCAAAAGTTAAATAAGAAAGAAACACCAATAAAAAGGGAAAGTAAAAGGGAAATATTACGGCCAACCAGTTCTAATGGGCTCGCCCAATTTATAGGTTAGTGCGCGCCTTGTATTGGACACTATAAGGATCCTATAGTGCGCGGCCATGTATTGCTTCCTGTAATACAGAGCACAACGTCACCTGCAGCAGCCGCGCGCGCAGGGGAGGAGCACTGGCTGACTAGCACATATATTTTTGGTTTATTAGTTTTAGTTGTGTTTCTAAATTGGAAATGATTTTTTTACAATAATAAATGTTCAAGTTCCAAAAATGTAACGCAGTACAAAAGAATGTTTGCGGAATTTTTTAATGAGTTTATAGGATACAAAAATGTTCATGACAAATAAAAAATGCTCCGCATTACAAAAAATTGTACGAGATTTTTTAATAATGTGTATACAATGTTACAGACATGTTTTCATAATAAAAAACAACTCTCCGTATCATTCAAAAAATTGTCATGTATTTAAAATATGGGTAAGTGACGTTTTTTGAAATAATATTCATTATAAAAAATGTTAGAATTATTTTTAAAAATGCATTAAAAATTCATCATGTATTTAAAAAATGTTTAGCATGTATTAAAAAAAATCAAAATATGTCATCTGAAAAATGTTAATTGTTTATTTGAGAAATGTTAACTTGTATTAAAAAAATAAGGTGTATACAAAAATGTACAATGTGTATGAAAAAAGTAGACTTCAAAAGATATATTTGGATAAAAAAGTGTTAGGTGTAGACAAAAATGTATAATGTGTATGTAATTTATATTTTAAAACATCTATAGAAAATGTTTTATATGTATAGAGAAAACTTGCAAATATGTGTGAGAAAAAAGATATCAAAATGTGTATTTAAAAATTGTTAATCATGTATTTAAAAAGGAGAATGCTATTTTCCTGCCGACTGGTGGTTTGCAACAGGCGCGTACGATCGCTGTCGCTGTCATCCGAATATCGCTGTCTCCTACTCCCACCGAACGGTCGCTATCGCTGCTGTTTTTTCTTTCGAAAGGATGATGTACGTTGTTTTTTTTTCGCACGTATACTGATCGTCACTGAACGTTGCTGTTTTTTTTTGTTTTTTCTTCCCGATCCAAAGGATGATGCCCGCTGTTTTTTTATCTCACGTAATAATCGTTAGTTTCATCGAGTAAAAAATGATGTGGATAATAGGATTCGAACCCCAGGTGGTTTGATGGTTGTATGATGCCAATAACCAACACGCCTAATACTACTTGTTGTGTTATGAATGGTACCCATGTGACCTTTTTAAACACCATGGCAGGAAATGGAAAACGGTTTTTTTGTTGTTTGTCGGCCTTCTCTTGTATTTCATCCGCTCTAAGATAAGTGACTCAATTTTGTACTAACTTTGTATAAAGGGAGTACATCATTTCCTACTACATTATAAGTTGTGTAATATCACAGATGTGATATTTTTATGTGCCCTGCTCCTGATAACTTTGGGGGGGGGGGGGGGGATAACATGATGGGTTTTGATGAAATATACCCTCGATAACTTCTGTGTAAATATGATGATAGTTTACGCATCACTGTCCTGGTAACTTCTATGCAAATAACATGATAACTCATACATCGTAGACATGATAAATTATGTACCCAGTCCTGGTAACTTTGTTGGCGAGGGTAGGGGTGGGGGGAGTCGTTGAAACATATCATGGTAACTTCTATGCAAATAACATGATAAATCACACATCGTAGACATGATAAATTATGTACCCAGTCCTGATACCTTTGTCGGTGGGGGTAGGGGTGGGAGGAGTTGTTGAACCATACCACGATAACTCTTATGCAAATAACATGATAACTCACACATCGCAGACTTGATAACTTAACTTATGTACCTGATCCTTGTAAATATGGCGACTGTGGCGGGGGGGGGGGGGGGGGGGGGGGTTGGGGGTGATGCCCCGCTAATTTCTGTGTAAATAGCAAACATACACCCGATAATTTCTGTGTAAATAACATGATGATGTATCATCGCAGACTTGATAACTAATATCTTACGTTTAAACACCATGGTGTCTTTCATCCAAGGGGAAAAAGTTTTTGAAACATTTCACCGGTAATTTCTATGTTAAATTACCATACTTCCCCATGCTTTTAACCTTCTCGTACTGTAGTTACCAGCCTTATCATGGTATAGTTATCATGTTGCTCAGACCATAGTTATCACGCTGGTCATTGCCAAAGTTACCAAGCCAAACTTTATTTTTTCTTCTGATATGGCAGAAATAAGAAATGTTCAAATAACATTGTCATTCTACAATAGACAACAACAAAAGGTGGCTTAGTTGGTTATTAGGCTCGATAGGTATTACATAGACCTGGGTTCAAATCCTCTTTCAAGCACTTTTATTTTCTTTTCATATTATGCAGCGAAAACCCAGAAAAAAAAAACACTAGAATTTTACTACAGTTTTTGAGAGAAGGAAAAAAAAATCAATGGAAGCGAGCGTGGGATGATAAAGATCACGTAGGAACTAGTCGTGCGGATCTGTCGCTAACGACCAGTTAGCATAGTCGATTTAAAAATATACTAAATGTCTAGAAAAATGTTCCTTATCTACAGAAAATGTTCCTTATGTACAATATGCATGAAAAAACTAGAATCAAATGATGCATTTGGAAAATATGTTAATCATGTATTTGAAAAATATTAAACGCATAAAAATATTTCTGATATATACAAAAATACTGCATTTTTCAAAAGAAATAAAAAGCACACCGGTGGAAGTATAGTGCCTAGTGTGCATCGTAGAAGTGTAATTATTGTGGATTTGGAACGGAGCACACCGGTAGGTGGCTGAGCCGCTAGACACGTGCACCCCAAAAAGTCTCTCGCCGATCCTTCGTTCCCGTCGACAAAACAAGCAGAAAAGGCTCCCTAGCTGCTGAGTGAATTACATCTATAGTACTCAAACTTGACACTAGGGTTCACTTTCATCACTGTATTCAGGAAGTGTCAGAATACGGTCACTGAAGTTGCGTAAACATGTCACTCTACGATCACTGCTACCGTATCCAACGTATTTCACTCATGTGGTATATGTTGACCTGTCCTAACAGTTGACTTGCTTATGTGGCAAGCTCATCCTTCTCATCTCTCTTCGCATCCGATGAATGAACCTGAGCACTGGCTGCCGCGTATGCCCACCGCCCTTCTTCACGCCGCGCCGTCCCTGTTAAGGCGGAAGACCGCCCTACTCGAGCTCCTCTCGTGCGACGCCCCGCTCTTTGTCGAGCAGTACGGCGGCTCGCTGCACCCGGACGAGCTCGCCTTCTTCGACATGCTCCGAGATGACTACGAGGTCTGCTCGCACCTCAGCCGCCTGCGCGCCTCCGCCTCCTGGAAAGCCAGTTCCCCTCACGTGTACCTCATCTGCTTGCTAGCTAGTGCGCCACAAAGAGCACTTCTCCCACCCGGGAACCTCCTGCGAGCGGCCAGCACTCACGGAGGCCATGTCGCCGGCGTCGCTGCAATCTACGTCCCCTCCAGCGTTGCCAAACTCATCTGTGGTGTTCAGAATACAGAGCAAGCCGCCGTGCGGGGCGACCTCCGTGCATTTCCCCGGCTCAGGCATACGATGGTTAGGTTGTAGCCTCGCCGCACCCGTGGAGCTCGACACCGTCGCCCGGCGGCGGCAGAAAGAACATGCAGACATGATGTTCCGCGGGGCGAAGCCATACGCGAGTAGTCCGACATCGGCGCAGCTCTCTGCGTCAAGTCCCCGCGCATGTACAGCATCACGCTCTGTAATCCCTTTTCAACAAAGACGCCGCCCAACTTGGCATCCGGCGTGCCGACCAGTACACCAACCGGGAGTATGCCTGCGAGGTGTGGGGGTGTAGCTAGACGAGAGGTGGGGAAAGAACATGTCGACAGCCACGTCAGGCAGGCGATGAAGGTTGAGCATATGCGGAGGAGCATGGTAGGGTGGAAGGCCTGTGTTGACGAAATCGAAAACATGGTGCCGATCGGCGCCATGCACCCGTGCACTTGGAAACATGGCGCCGGCAGTCGGCCAACGACGCCGATAAACTTCAAGTTGGGCGTGGCGCGGGAGTTGGGGATTCAAGTTAGCATCGTTCATGGACCACACGAGGCTTCGGGAGCTCTAGAACGCGGCGCTGGAGAGCTACAGCAGCGGTTGGAGCTCGGCGAGCTGTTCAACGGTGAACGCAGATAAGACGTTAATTTCAGAGAGGAGTGGCAGTAGAGAGATAGGGGAGTATTTGCCACGTCAGCGAAATACAAAGGATACGGTACTAGTAACCCTAGAGTGACACGTCCTAGTAACCTTGGTGACTGTATTTTGACCTTTTCTAAATACAGTGATCAAAGTGAACCCTAGATCAAGTTCAGGTACTATAGATGTAATTTACTCCAAGCTGCTATAGATCTCATCTGACGACCTCGACGGCATCGATCGATCAAGGCCACACACAGACACACCATGTCCGGCGGCACGGCACCGCGCGTCATGGAGGACTTCCTCGGCGTCGTCCAGCTCCTCAGCGACGGCTCCGTCGTCCGCGGCGACAAAGCCGTCCTCCGCACAAACGAGCCGTTACCGGACGTCCCCGGCGTGCAGTGGAAGGACGTCCTGTACCACGCGGCGCACGGCCTTAGCGTCCGCGTGTACAGGCCGGCGCCGTCGGTGGCCGGCGGCAGCAAGCTCCCGGTGGTGGTGTACTTCCACGGCGGGGGCTACTGCCTCGGCTCCTTCGCAGAGCCCAACTTCCACTCGTTCTGCCTTCGCGCCGCAGTCGAGATCTCGGCCGTCGTGCTGTCCGTGCAGTACCTGTTAGATCAAACTCAGGAATACACACGAGGTGAACACACACGTTGGAGTTTCAGTTTCCACGAACACAGAGACAAAGATTTTGTGACGCATAAAGTTTGCGTCTTTTCTGTTTCTTCCTTTTATTCCTTCTGATCCTAACAAGCCGGCCTCGATCCGCTTTACCCGCGCCATCCCACGGACAAGGATTACACAATTGACAGGAAAAGTAAACGCTATCCCTACTCAGCCGCAGCACGAACACAACGTGCCCCTGGCGTTATTTTTTAGAAAGTTCAGAAATGATACAGTAGCCTGACGGGTTCAGGTTCAGTGAGATTAACACAACACTTCACCTCCTTAAGCTTGATGACCTGAACCCACCTCCTGCATACCGATCTTCTCTTTCAGTGACTGAAAACAAAGCCTGGCCAATGGCTTCGTCAAGATGTCTGCATGTTGCTCATCGGTTCTGACATGCTCCACTTCTATCTTGCCCTCTTCAACGCAATTTCTGACAAAATGATAGCACACGTCAATGTGTTTGCTTCTCTCATGAAACACAGGATTCTTGCATAACTGAATTGCTGATTGGTTATCTATACGGATTGTGAACTTGTCTCCATCACCGCCCAACAATTCCTCAATCAGCCTTTCCAACCATACACCTTGACAGGCTGCAGCAGCAGCAGCCACATACTCTGCTTCACATGAAGATTGTGCCACAATTTTCTGTTTTTGAGATGTCCAGGACACAGGGCAGTGACCGAAATAGTACAACACTCCAGTGGTACTTTTACGATCGTCGACATCGCCTCCATGATCACTGTCACAATATCCTAACAACTCTGGTTTGCTTGTGACCCTTTTATAGCTGCACCCAAGATTGACAGTCCCCTTTACATACCTGAGAATATGTTTCACTGCTGTCATATGTTCCTTGGTAGGTCTCTCCATGAACCTGCTGACATAGCCGACAGAGAAGCTAAGATCAGGCCTTGTATGCAGCAAATACCTCAGGCCTCCCACCACGCTTCGATATTCAGTCGGATCAACTTCCTCGGCCTTACTCTCTTTGCTCAGTTTCAGCCTAGGTTCCATTGGAGTGTGTGTTGGATGGCAGTTTGACATCCCCATTCTGTCAAGTATACGGGATGCGTACCCAGATTGGCAAAGAGTGATCCCTTCCTCTCCTTGTTTCACTTCAATGCCTAGATAGTGAGACATCAGCCCCAGATCAGTCATGCTAAATTTCGACTTCATTTGCCGTTTGAAATCCGCAATAGCTTGACTGCTGTCACCGGTTATAACCAGATCGTCCACATATACTCCAACGATCAGAACCGAATTTCTTGCCTTTTTCTTGTACAGACCAGATTCAGAAGGGCACTTCTCAAACCCCAATTCCAGCAGTGTTGAGTCCAGCTTGGAGTTCCAAGCGCTAGGAGCTTGGTGGAGACCATACAATGCTTTTCTCAGTCTGTATACCTTGCTGCTCTTTCCTTCTATCTCGTGTCCTGGAGGTTGACTAACATACACCTCCTCACCCAAGTCCCCGTTGAGGAACGCTGATTTCACATCCATTTGGTGGATCTTCCAGCTGAATTGAGCCGCAAGCGCAATGAGTAAACGAACAGACTCAAGGCGGGAGACAGGAGCATAAACTTCATCGAAATCGATGCCCTGCCGCTTCACATACCCTTTTGCAACTAGCCTCGTCTTGTGTTTGACAATGTCCCCATTTGGGTCCCTTTTAATCTTGTACACCCACTTCAATCCAATCGGCCAGTGTCCACTTGGTAGATCAACTAATTCCCAGGTTTGGTTCTGCTCAATCGATGTCAGCTCTTCTTTCATTGCTTTCTGCCAACAGGACTCTCTTATAGCCTCAATGTGGTTTGTGGGCTCCTCTAATCCAAACAAACACAAACCAGCGTCAGCCTCGTTGATCTCTACAGTTTCTTCGTAGATCTCCTCGAGCAGGCACTTCCCTTGAGGCCCCTGCGATGGCTCACTGTATGGTGTGTCAGGTATTGCGGACCTTTGACCTGGAGTCGACAGTGGGTCCTCCAGCTCACACGGGATGATGGCCCCATCATTTGCTTGTCGGGTTCTGCTGCCTTGCTTAGGTGCTGCCATGGTAACAGAATCGGGCGTTTTCCTTGCCATGGTAGGAGTTTCTGGTTCGGCTTCCTTGGCAACACTTTTCCCTGCCTTGGCAGGATTTTCAGTCACCACTGCTGCTGCTTCCTCTTCTTCTCCCCGATTAGGATAGCTGACAACAAACAATGCTCCATCACCATTTTCAGTGGATCCCGGTGAGCTCCAGTCCCAACACCGATCTTCCTCGAACACCGCATCGCGTGTAATGATCAACTTCTTACTTTCAGGATCAAACATACGATAGGCTTTCGATCCGGTCTCATAGCCAATAAAGACCATTTGCTTGCTCCTATCTGACAACTTGTTCTGCCCTGGCCCAGTGGACTTCACATGTGCTACACACCCAAATGTGCGGAGGTGCTGGACTGTAGGCTTCTGCTCATGCCAAGCCTGATAAGGTGTCATCCCTTTGACACTTCTTGTTGGTGACCTATTGAGAAGATAGACTGCAGTAACCACTGCCTCTCCCCAAAATCTTACAGGCACTCCCATACTTTTGATCAAACTCCTTGCCATGCCAACAACAATTTGATTCCTTCTCTCAACAACACCATTTTGTTGTGGTGTATACGGTGCAGTGAGGAAGTGCTTAATGCCATGTTCATTGCAATGCTCTGCAAATTCCCTAGATGTGAATTCTCCACCTCTGTCAGTCCGGATAGCTTTGAGCTTCAGATCGCGTTCTATCTCAGCTGCTCTCTGAATTTTCTTCACTGCACCCAAAGCTTCATCTTTGTTGCGCAACAAGGCAATCCACATATACCGAGAGTAGTCATCCACCAGGAGTAAAAAGTACCTCTTCCCTCCTGGTGTTTCTGGCGAGATTGGGCCACACAAATCACCATGTATCAGCTGGAGCTGCTCCGTTGCTCGAAATGATGCCTGCACTGGGAAGGGAAGACGACGCTGCTTAGCAATCATGCATCCATCACATATCTGATCCACATGGTCTATCTGAGGCATTCCTTTGACCATTCCATCAGCTGTTAGTGCTCGCAAGGATCGAAAGTTCACATGTCCGAAGCGCATGTGCCACAGCCAGGCAGCTTCCGTTGCGTGTGCAAGCAAACACACTGGCTCAGAAGGCTGAATATTCAGAATGTACATGCGGTTGCGCGTGCGCTGCACTCGAGCTAACACTTTCCTCTGTCTGTCCCAGACTGTCATTACTCCGTCCTCGCTCGCGTACTTGCAGCCATTCTCATCGAGCTGCCCGAGGCTAATTATGTTGTTCTTCAGCCGTGGTATAAAGTACACATCCGACAGAATACGGTGTTCGCCGGTGAGGCACTGCATAAGGACCGAGCCACGTCCACATATTTCCACAGCCGAGCCATCTCCAAACCTGACTTTTCCCTTCACTGTTCTATCAAGTTCTGCAAACTTCTCTGAATTTCCAGTCATATGATTGCTGGCACCTGTGTCCAAGTACCAAGCAACGTCATGGGCACCTGTGAGTTTTGGGACAACCTTCTCTTCATTCAGCAACACCTGCTCAGTTGGTGCTGGCTCGGGTGGTGTTAGCTCACATGTCTCCAACATGAGAAGTGCAGGATCATTTACATCCTCTCGCTGTGCAAAGTTTGCATTTTCCCTTTGTGGTTCTGGACAGTCTGACTTGAAATGCCCGGTTTCATTGCAGTTAAAACATCTGACCTTGCTAATGTCAAATTTTCTGTGCTTCTTCTGCTTACCACGGTCCTTACTCTCGCCACGGCCAGATTGCCCGCTGTCGGCGCGCTCACCGCGCCCACGGCCAAGGCCACGGCCGCCACCGCTGCTGCTCGCACCAGGTGTGCCTTTCTTTGCCTTCATCAGCTGCTCTAGGGCCTGGGTCATGAGCATGAGCTGATCGTCCTTGCCGCCGGACTGACGACGCCGACCTTTTTGGTTTTCTTCGAAGGCCGCCAAACGACCAACAACCTCAGCCATGGTCATCGTCGTGAGATCGCCCCATTGCTCAATTGTATTGACGATGTCGCTGAAACGACTCGGGACGACGTTGAACAGGATCTCGATGACGGCCTCGTCCTTCACCGTCTCGCCCATCGACCGTATCTCGCCGACAAGCGTCATGAGCTTCTGTGCGAAAGCGCTGACAGACTCGTTGTCTGCCATCTCCATCCGATCGAGCTGGCGCTTGAGCTGCTTCACTCGCGCCTTCTGGACGTGATCCTCGCCGACGCGCATGCGCCGGATGGCCTCCCAGGCCTCGTGAGCAGTCTCACAGTTGGCCACCGCCATCATCACAGCGTCCGGTACGGACTGAGACAGGGCGGCGAACGCCTCATCATCCTTGGCCTGATCGAACTCGGCCGTGCCTTCCAACGCCGGCCACACGCCGAACAGACGAAGAAGCACCCTCATCTTCACCGCCCACAGACCATAATTCAAGTCCGTCAGCATGGGGTACTAGATCGGGACACCACCAGATCTCGTCGGAGCGCGCTGCACGACCACGGCGCCCTCATCTCCCGGCCTCTTCGCTGGCGGCGTGTACTTTCCGCCGCCGCCGCCGCCGATGGTCTGGTCCTTCCTCGGCGATGTATCTCCCATCACTGATCACCGCCGCCACAACTCCTCCTGGCTCCGCCGCCGTGCGCTGCCTCCCGTGAACCAACGCTCTGAATACCAAATGTTAGATCAAACTCAGGAATACACACGCGAGGTGGACACACACGATGGAGTTTCAGTTTCAGTGAGCGAACGCGAACACAGAGACAGAGATTTTGCGACGCATAAAGTTTGCGTCTTTTCTGTTTCTTCCTCCTATTCCTTCTGATCCTAACAAGCCGGCCTCGATCCGCTTTACCCGCGCCATCCCACGGACGAGATCGTGGCCAACGATTACACGATTGACAGGAAAAGTAAACGCTATCCCTACTCAGCCGCAGCACGAACACAACGTGCCTTTGGCGTTATTTTTCAGAAAGTTCAAAAATGATACAGTAGCCTGACGGGTTCAGGTTCAGTGAGATTAACACAACAGTACCGCCTCGCCCCCGAGCACCGCCTCCCCGCGGCCATCGACGACGGCACGTCTTTCCTTTCCTGGCTGCGCGGCCAGGCCGAGCTTGGCGCCGGCGCCAACCCGTGGCTCGCGGAGTCGACCGACTTCGCCCGGACGTTCCTCTCCGGCCACTCGGCGGGTGCCAACCTGGCCCACCACATCACGGTCCGGTTCGCGTCGGGGCAGATCGCCGCCAGCCCGCGTTCTTCGCCGGGGCCAAGCGCACGGCGACGGAGGCTGACCCGCCGGCGGGCGTGTCCCTGACTGTAAGATAGAATAGTTGGGAATATTGCAGCGCATTGTATTAATCCATAGGACAGTTACATATATACACAAGTATACTTGACCTCCAAGACCATATCTCTAGCTAAAAGGAAAGAGATCAGCTGAGGCTAAGTATGGAAGTAAAACATCCTACATGATTGCATGAGATACAATGCCTATATTCCTACACCCCCCGCAGTCGAAGCGTCATTAGAATGGATGCCAAGACTCTTGCGAAAAGCTTCGAATGAAGTAGACGGAAGACCCTTGGTCATGATATCGGCGAGTTGATGAGCAGTTGGAACATGAACAACACGAAACTGTCCCAAGGCTACCTTCTCATGGACAAAGTGAATATCCAACTCAATGTGCTTGGTGCGGCGATGATGAACGGGGTTAGCTGAGAGATAAACAACGGAGATGTTGTCACAAAATACCACAGTGGCCTTCTCAATGATGCAATGAAGTTCACCAAGGAGCTGACGCAACCAACAACATTGGCAACAGCTCGATATTCGGCCTCGGCACTGGATCGAGATACGGTGGGTTGTTGCTTGGATGACCATGACACAAGTGAGTCACCTAGATAGACGCAAAACCCCGAAGTGGAGCGGCGTGTATCAGGACAACCAGCCCAGTCAGTGTCAGAGTAAGCGGCAATGTCGATGGAGGAGCTGCCGGTAAGCTGAAGACCGTGAGAAGTGGTGCCACGTATATAGCGAAGCAGGCGCTTGACCATCCCCCAATGAGTATCCCGCGGAGCATGCATGTGCAAACAAACTTGCTGGACGGCATAGGCAATATCCGGGCGAGTCAAAGTAAGATACTGAAGAGCACCGGCAATGCTTCGGTAGAAGGTGGCATCGGACACTAGGTTGCCAGAGGTAGCTGAAACCTTGGACTTAGTGTCAACACGCGTAGTAGCAGGTTTGCAATTAGACATGCCAGCTCGATCAAGAAGTTCCTCGGCATATCGCTCTTGCGAGAGAAAGAATCCTGAAGCTGGGCGCTGAACGGCAACACCAAGAAAAAAATGAAGAGGTCCAAGGTCCTTCATCTTGAACTCGGCACTGAGAGAGGTGATGATCGACTGAAGGAACATCGGTGAGGAAGCCGTGAGCACAATGTCATCAACATACAGGAGCAAGTAAGCCATGTCGGAACCACGACGAAGGACGAAAAGTGACGTGTCAGAAAGAGTCGCGGAAAAGCCAAGCCGTCGAAGAAAATCTCCAATGCGTGTGTACCAGGCGCGGGGAGCCTGTTTAAGTCCATAGAGAGACTTAGACAATAAACACACATGCTCCGGGTGATCCGTGTCGACAAAACCTGAAGGTTGAGCACAATAAACCCGTTCCTGTAGTACTCCATGAAGAAACGCATTGGAGACGTCCAATTGATGAACGGGCCAATGACGTGAGGCGGCAAGATGGAGCACTGTGCGGACAATAGAAGGCTTCACCACAGGACTGAATGTCTCTCCAAAATCAACACCAGCACGCTGAGTGAATCCTCGTACGACCCAACGAGCCTTGTAGTGATCCAAGGAACCATCGGGTTTGAGCTTGTGTCGGAAAACCCACTTTCCGGTGACGATGTTGGTACCGCGAGGCCGAGGTACGAGGGTCCATGTACGGCTGGCCTGCAAAGCATCAAACTCCTCATGCATAGCAGCACGCCAGGCAGGATCTCGAAGAGCTGCACGGACGGATGTAGGTACCGGGGATAACGCGGCGGAGGCCACATGGGCCTGCTCATAGCGTCGGTTGGGCTGGATGATGCCCTGCCGTGCGCGTGTAGCCATGGTATGAACGGACATGGCAGAGGGCCGCAGCCACGGAGCACCATGGACAACAGGCGGTGCAGGCGGTGGTGACGAAGAGGCCGAGGACGTCGACGACGAGGCAGCCAGAGAGTCAGCTGCAGAAGTAGTGGCAGCCTCGGGCGTAGCAGCCGAGACGGAGGGATCACCCGATGACCCAGGAGAAACGGCCGCTGTGGCAGCCAAAGCAGCTGCCGTGGGAGTTGCCGACTCGGCTGGCGTGGCAGTCGAATGGGCCGACTCAGTCGAGGGAGCCACGGGCGGAGCAGCCGATGATGGCGACGTTGAGGGCGCCCGAGGCGGCGATGGGGCGGCCGCCTGAGATGGTGAAGGGGCGGCCACAGAAGGGCTCCCGGCCAGCGGGGCACGGCCTGGAGCGGCCATGGCGGGACGAGGGTGACGACGGCGGGCGGCCACTAGCGGGGGCGCCATGCCCACGTCAGGAAGAAGTGGCCGGTCGGCCGGCGACGAAGATGCCTCCTCCTGGTCCCTGAAAGGAAAAACACGCTCGTCGAAGATGACATGGCGTGATGTTAGTATGCGACGGGAGACCGGATCATAACATCGATAGCCACGGTGGTCAGGAGGGTAACCGAAGAAGACGCATGCAACGGAGCGAGGAGCTAGTTTATGTGGAGCGGTGGCAGAAGTGTTAGGATAGCACAAACAACCAAAAACCCGTAGATGTTGATACTCAGGAAGAAACCCAAAGAGAAGTTCATGGGGTGTTTGGTTGTGGCGAGGGCGGCAAGGACGAAGATTGAGTAGGTATGTGGCAGTATTAAGAGCTTCGGCCCAAAATCGAGGAAGATGAGCATGAAATAACATAGTACGGACACTATCATTCAAAGTCCGAAGGATGCGTTCAGCGCGGCCGTTTTGTTGAGAAGTATATGGGCAAGAAAGCCGAAAGTGAATGCCATGAGAAGCAAAGAAATCACGAGAGGCATTATTATCAAATTCCTTGCCATTGTCCGTTTGAAAACTCATGATGGAGCGTTGAAATTGCGTAGCAACAAACGCATGAAAACGAGAGATGAGCGGAAAAACTTCAGATTTGCGACGTAATGGAAAGGTCCAAGTATAATGAGAGAAATCATCAAGAATGACAAAATAATAAAGAAAACCCGAGACACTTTTTATGGGAGATGTCCATACATCGCAGTGCATAAGAGCAAAAGGGAAACTAGCCTGAGAATCTGATTGTTTGAAAGGTAACCTAACGTGCTTGCCCAAACGACAAGCATGACATGTTGTAGACATGGCTTTATTACAAGAAAACTCAAAAGATGACAATGTTTTGGAGAGAGCAGCGTGTCCCGGATGTCCAAGCCGTTGGTGCCAAAGATCGGAGATTTCGGCGAGAAGAGCTTGAGGTCCGGACACGAGCGGATAAAGGTCGTCCGGGCTGTCACATCGCAGAATCACTCGTCGTGTGAGAAGATCCTTGACAGAAAAACCAAACATGTCAAACTCAACAGTAATGGGATTTTCACGGGTAAGACGACAAACAGAAATCAAGTTTTTGATGAGGTTAGGAGTAATAACAACATTACGAAGATGAATAGGAAAAGAAGACGTGGGAAAAGAAACATCACCCGTGTGGGTGATCGGAAGAGAGTCCCCATTACCGAAGATGACACGGGTGGAAGTGGAGTAAGGTTTGGAGTGAGAGAGGATACCGGGATTGTTCGCCATATGTGAGGTAGCACCGGTGTCAAGGAACCAGTCATTCCCGCTGCCGCCGCCGTGGATGGAGAGATCGTTGAGGGCGGCGTGAAGCTGCGTCTGGTCCCATGCCGGGGGTTGATGATGAGGCGGGAGTGGCGCATAGCTGGGGAAGATGGAACCGTAGGGGTAGACGGGGCTGTAGGCAGGAGCGGCCGGGGCCATCTGCCCGAACCCTAGCGGGGCCGCCTGCCCGAGTTGGGCCGCATAGGCGTGCGGTGACGAGGCTCCAGGGCGAGGCCCGAGCAGGCCGGCACCAGGCGCGCGCCAGTTGGGTGGCCACGCCGCGAACATGCCCGACAGCGGGTAGCCTCCGAGAGGCCACGCCGGAGTGCTGCGAGCATCAGGAGTAGGAGCGGCCGTGCTGCGAGGGCCAGCAAGAGAGGCGGCCTACTTCTTCTTCTTGTCGCGGGTGCGACCACCACCAGAGGAGGGAGCAACAGGGGCGACGGGACGCAGGCTCGGAGCGGTAGCCGGCGGCCGGGAGTGACCGGCCATGAGAGCCGTCAGCTGGGCGCGATGACCGCCGCGGGAGAGGCGGCGTTCCTCCTGGAGAAGGGCACCACGGGCGCGCGCAAAGGTGAGGCCAGCGGGGTTGATGGTGAGCGCCGCGATGCAATGGCCGAAGTCGTCGTTCAGCCCGTTGATGAGAGCGAGCAGCATGTCCTGATCGGAGACCGGTGAGCCGACGTCGCGAAGAGTGTCGGAGAGGCACTTGAGGCGGCTACAGAAGGCGGTGACGGACAGGTCGCCTTGGACGATGTTGTGGAACTCCCGCTTGGCGAAGATAGCACGCTGTAGACGGTTGTCGAGGAAGAGCTCGGCGATGACCGTCCATGCATTCGCGGCCGTGTCGGAGGGCTTGATGATGATGTGCAGGATGTCGTTGGAGACGGTGGTGTAGAGCCAAGACACGATACACTGATCGATCTGGGTCCACTCGACGTCGCCGAACATCATGAGAGCATCAATCGATCCATCAACATGATCGAGAAGACCAAGCTTGCGGAAGGTGAGGTTGAAGAAGGTTTGCCAGATCGAGAAGTTTGACTCTTCGAAGGTAAGGGTGATGGGGACATGGCTGCGGATGTTGATGAGTTGTACGGCGGTGGCGCTAGGGGCGGCTGGGCGGGGTGAGTGATTGGAGCCGGAGGTTGTGGAGGAGTGGTTGGAGGAGGGTCTAAGCAATAATCTTGATCACGGCCGGTTGGTCTTGGCCTAGCCGTCCACGGGAGCTGGCAACAAACAGCTGCATGCACGCACGCACGGTATGGGTTGTGTGGCCGTTAGTCAATGCATGCTGTGCGTGGGCGTGGATGTAGTTAGCTTGTTAGTGGCTGGGTCATGTGGTAGTGGCCGGTGTGGTGCGTGCTGTTAGTGGGCGTTGGGTGTGTGTGGATCGGGTATAAGAAACCCCCCCCCCCCTTCTGTACTGCTTGTAGTCGCGCCGGTGTTGTAGCGATGTAGACAGTGTAAAGAGGAAAAAGATTTGGGCGTTTGTGCGCCCGTGGCGGCGTTCGTGCGTCGGCCGAAAAATCTCTCGTGTCCACTGTTCTTCTTCTTCCACCTCCGTTCGAGTGAGAGAAGAGGTAGTTAGAGGGCTGCGGTTCCAACAATTGGTATCAGAGCCATAAGGTTCGAGGGGCGGCCGTGGCGCGGGGTGGCGTCCACGGCGGACGCGGCCGACATGGAGGCATTGGCTACGGCGCGTGGCGACGGCGACGCGCGGCGAGTCCGCGGACGTGCGGTGTGATGTCGTGCGCGCGAAGAGCACGGTGGTCGCGGAGACGAGGAGGCCGCGGAGGACCTGCGTGGTGGTGCAGAGGTCGCAGCGGCTCGGCGCGACAACCGTGGAGGCGCGTGGCACGGAGCCGCGGCGGACCTGCGTGGTGGCGCAGAGGCTGCGGTGGCGCGGCGTGGCGGCATGGAGGTGCAAACGCAGCGGTGTAGGGCAATAAGCCGCGGCGGCGAGCCGGGCGCGACCGGTGCGTGTTATGGATGCGCACTGGACGCGTCGGGCGCGTCGGGACCGCGGGCGCACGTACGAGCGTACGTTTGACGTTGGGTGGAGGCGTATGTCGCCGTTCTGCTCGAGTCCGTGCTCGAGTTCGGCTACATCCTTCCGGCGTTTATAGCTGGCGGCTGCCATGGCGGACGCGGAGGCGGCGTGCGGTGAGTCCATGGCGTGTGGTGTGGTCGGGCTCGTCGGGCGCGTCGGGTGCGCGCGGGACGTGTGGGACGCACTGGTGCGGTTGGGCTCGTCGGGCGCGTCGGGTGTGCGCGGGACGTGCGGGGCGCAGAGGAACGCCTGGCGTGTGTCGTCGGTGGAGAAGGAGCTCGACGTGTTTTGCCGGAATCGTGACGGAACACGGTGCGACCGGCGTCGGTGTGCCAGGTCGGGTGCGCCAGGTAACGACGACAACTACGCGAGGTACATCAACTCCGGCGACGGCGAGCACACGGCATGTCGCAGCGGTGCGCGGAGACGTCAACGGCCAGCCGTGTCAAGATTAGAAGGGAAATTGTAAGCAATAATCTTGATCACGGCCGGTTGGTCTTGGCCTAGCCGTCCGCGGGAGCCGGCAACAAACAGCTGTATGCACGCACGCACGGTATGGGTTGTGTGGCCGTTAGTCAATGCATGCTGTGCATGGGCGTGGATGTAGTTAGCTTGTTAGTGGCTGGGTCATGTGGTAGTGGCCGGTGTGGTGCGTGCTGTTAGTGGGTGTTGGGTGTGTGTGCACCGGGTATAAGACCCCCCTCCTGTACTGCTTGTAGTCGCGCCGGTGTTGTAGCGATGTAGACAGTGTAAAGAGGAAAAAGATTTGCGCGTTCGTGCGCATGTGGCGGCGTTCGTGCGCCGGCCGGAAAATCTCTCGTGTCCACTGTTCTTCTTCTTCCACCTCCGTTTGAGTGAAAGGAGAGGTAGCTAGAGGGCTGCGGTTCCAACAGAGGGGTGGGAGAAAAGGTAGCCGAAGTCTTCCATGGCAGCGGCGGCTGGCTAGGACAGCGGCAACAGCAGGCTAGGGCGTTTGGCTAGGGGAGGAAGGTTCAGGCGTGAGCAGCGGAAGAGGTCACGAGAACGGGAAAAACTGATACCATGTAAGATAGAATAGTTGGGAATATTGCAGCGCATTGTATTGATCCATAGAACAGTTACATATATACATAAGTATACTTGACCTCCAAGACCATATCTCTAGCTAAAAGGAAAGAGATCAGCTGAGGCTAAGTATGAAAGTAAAACATCGTACGTGATTGCATGAGATACAATGCCTATATTCCTACACTGACGACCGCGATGGCCGACCAGCTCTGGCGCATGTCGCTGCCGGTGGGGGCGAGCATGGACCACCCGCTGGCCAACCCGTTCGGCCCGGAGAGCCCGAGCCTCGCGCCGGTGGAGCTCCCGCCGGCGCTCGTCGTGGCGCCCTTGAGCGACGTGCTCCGCGACCGCGTGCTGGGGTACGGGGCGAGGCTGAAGGACATGGGGAAGGCCGTCGAGGTTGTCCAGTTCGAGGGGGAGCAGCATGGCTTCTCCGTCCGCCAGCCGCTCGGCGAGGCGGCCAGCGAGTTGCTGCGGGTGATCAAGCGGTTCGTCTACAGCGGCAACTGAGCGGTGAGGTGTTGCGATTTGCCTGATGCTTGCGTGTTGCATGGAAATCCAGTTAATGAACATAGGGGTGCATTTTGATGTCAGTTCTCAACGAGCAGAGCCGCACTGGGATTGCCTCGCTTTTGTAGAAATAAATCTACTTGCAACTTTCATTTCTTGTTGGACGTTCAGAACTGATCAAGACTACTTCAAATTTGTACAGTACAAATTTGTCAATTCTAACAAAATCCCCGCGTCCCTCACATAACAACGTATACTTGACCACTCCTCTGCGTCGCTCCTGACCCCACGTCGGGCGACTCGGGTGGGCCACAACCCTACCCGCCGGGGCCGCGATCTACTTCCTCCCCTCCCCCCGTCGTTGCTGGGGGACGCCGTGGGGCTAACCCCGGGGCCGACGGCGGTGGCGGGGTCTCGCTCTCTTCGGCGACGTGGGGGTGGCGCGGGCCCCCCCCCCCCCCCGGCGTGAGGAGGCGCGGCCGGTCAGGTCCTTGCGACGCGGCGGCCAACCCTGCTTCGGGCGGTGGTCATGGCTGCGGTCGCCGGCGGCGGACGGCTCTGTGGCGGCTAATATGACATTGGAATCGGCAGTGGCGGCGTGAAGGGTCTGGTGGACGGATCGGCTGCATGATGCATGGTTTGGTCTACGGTCGGATCTGATCTGACCGGTGCGGGCCGCTCGTTGCCGGGGGGGGGGGGGGGATCGGTAGCGGTTCCATGCACACGAGGTTGGATGGAGACTCCTCGAGCGAATCCGGGTGAAAACCCTACTCTCGGCTCGTTACCAAGGCCGGCGATGGCTGCGACGCCCCCCTTCTTGAAGGCATCACCGTGGAGAAGCTCTAGACCCCTATCCGCTATCTCCCCGGGAAACCCTAGATCAGTCGATCGGATGACGACGACGTTCTTGTGCGCCCCCCCTTGGAGGCATCATTCTTGGAGGTGTGCATTGGCTCGAGGGACTAGTGGACGATTCCGGTGGTGGAGCGACGTTTCATGTGACGCATTGATGATGTGGAGTCTCGGCTGCGTGACACAACAGGGTCTCGGCAATGGATGTGTGATGATGGACACGCGTAGGGAGGAGGCGTTGTCTAGCACCGTGGTGGCGTCGACGACAGACATGGCAAGGTTGATGCGCCGACCTGTTTTGAACATGGATCGGTGAAAGACGGTGGCAACAGCCTCTGCAGCAGGCGCATGCGATGCCTGTTGAGAGTGTGTCGGACCGGTGTGTGCCCCAGTCCCGGCTAGTGGCTTGGTTGGGGCCTTCGGCTTTAGATGTTGGGCTCCGACAATCTGCATTCCTTCATCAAGTTGATAGGAGTAGCGATGCCAAGATGGTGGCTTGAGACTTAGTGATGTATTACTTTGTACTACCTCTATCCTGGTTTATTAGCCTCCTTAGTATTTTGTGTCAAACTTTGACCGTAGATTTAACTAAGAAAATAATAACGCATGTCATCAAAAATTATATCGTTGGATTCGTATTTGAATATAGTTTCCGGGGATATTATTTTTTGTTACATGCATAAACATTTTATTAGTTAAATCTAAGATCAAAATTAAGCACAAAATGCGAAGGGGACCAATAAATCAAGACGGATGTAGTAATGTCTTGGTGAGTAATTTAAAACTCCCTTCGTCTCAAAATAATTGTCTCAAACTTAGTACAACTTTGTAATAAAGTTAGTATAAAATTGAGACACTTATCTTGGGACGGCGATAGTAATATAGTTTCCAGACGCCGGGGGTCATCCCCCTTTCGGAAAAAAAACGCTCATCGAAATAAAGATATTCTTGATAAGAAAGGATATTCTTATGGAACGAGTCAATCGAGACACGCCAAAAGCATAACCGGAAGAATCTTCGATTCATCACCGCAGCTGCACAAAAAACAGATGCCTTTCCACTTATATTAGGGTGACGCTAGGCGCCGGCAGGCCGGCCGAATAGTTCGGCCGGTCTAGTCCTAGCCGCCCGATCAGTCTCTAAATACCCGTTGGATCTGAGCCAATCGTTCTTCAACCTCGTGACGTAGATAGACAAAAGCACAGGGAAAAAGGAAAGAAGGCAGCGCCTTCGCTCACGCTTGCCCGCCATCGTCAACGCTGCTCACCAGCGTCCCTGCCGCTTGTTCCCAACATCGCCCGCCCCGGTTGCAGCGCCCCCCGGTTCGCCCAGGCTCTCGCCGGTTCGCCGCATGCAGCTCCCGCCGGCGAAGGTCGCAGCTTTGGTGGACAGCAGCGCCCCATCCAGCTTCTAGCAACGGCGTTCGTTGTCGACGGTCGCATCCACGATGAAGCCGTCTAGTAGTTCGCCGGGTTGTATCAAGCAAAAAGGCCCGTCCCAGCAAAAGTATTCATTGTTCCAGCAAAATCAAACTTCGCCGTCGTCGGGTTGTAGCAAAAACTGTCACCGGTTCCAGCAAAACAAAATGACGGTGCCAGCAAAAACGAGTCACGATAGTTTGGTTCCAGCAAAATGTTAGTGAGGTTGTAGCTTCCTCGGCAACCGGTTCCAGCAAAAGAAAATATGATGGTGCTAGCAAAACGAGTCGACGGTCATTTGGTTCCAGCAAAATGTCATTGTGGGTGCAGCTTTTCCGGCGACCGGTTCCAACAAAGTGACACGCAGGTTGCAGCATTGGTGTTGGTTCCAGCAAATTGTCAGTGCGGCCGTAGCTTTTTCGACAACCAGTTCCAGCAAAGTGGGACGCCGGTTGCAGCAAATTGTCAGTGCCCTCGACAGACGCTGGTCGTCATTGACGCATGCAGCATGGTTGCGGCCATACCATGGCCACCCGTCGCAGAATCCGTGGCCGCCCCACCGATGGTTTGTAGAGCGGCTGGTTGCCTCGCCGGCACCTGTGGACTCTGTTGAGGCTGCTTGGGAAAAGAGGACGCCAGCCATGGAGAAGAGCTCCTATGGACAGGCGTACGCGCACTTGAGGCACCGGTGCAAAAGCAAAAATTGAGAACAGAGGGAGAAGGGTGAGGCGTATAGGAAGGGTGAGGCGTATAGGACGACGTCGAGTGGGCTTCCGGCGCATCCGCTAGTCGTCGCTGTCGGCGGCGGTGTCTACGGTATGCGTGTGCGGGAGATAAAGTTGCGGGAGGATAAAGGACTGGGAAGATAAGGCATGTGTGGAGTGCGATGCTACTGCTGTGTGCTGTATGATTTGGATGGATCCAATGGCCCGCGCGAGACCGGCCGAAGTTTCAGCCGGTCCGCCGGATGGAAACATTTTCCTTATATTTATCACGACAGTACCACCAATCGCACCGGCACCCCGTTTGTGGCTGAACCTTGAGCAATCTTGGGAAGTTTGGATACAGGTGAGTCTTGAGCAATCTTGGGAAAATTTTAGGGGAGAGGGCGTGGAGAGAAGTTTTTAGGAAGGTTACGTTAGAATTTTGTAGCTTCTTCCTAGGTGTGGGATTATCAGTAGCAAAACTCAAGACAAATACAAACCAACATGCGGTTGAATGGTTAGGAGAATGATGGTATCCTCTGCCCGTTGCTCATTAGAGTTCAACTCTCAGACTTAATATTGGTGCTCGTATTTTTTTTTATTCCAGATCTTTCGATGATGTGCGCTACAGAGAAGGTGTCTGTGGCAACTTTGTCAATCTCAAAATGATGTGTCGGCTCAATCTCTCGAAGGTGCTCGTAGGAGTAGAGTGTGCATGCGTCCGTTCATAGAGATGAGTATATGTCCGTATGATCATGAAAAAATAACTCAGGGCAAGTAGTGAAAGGACGCGTCCATTTGTATGTCTTGATGCGCAATCCAGCATTTTCATTTTTCAACGGCTAGTCTATTTTTTTTCCCCGGAGCTCGTCTATCTTTCTTCCCACGGCATTGAAGTGTGGAATCAGTCATCCTCGAGAAGGCCGAAGCTGTCACAGATCCAAGATCCAGAGTGTGGGCTCACGTGCACGGGAAGAAGTGACCACGTGGATCCCGCCTCTACTAAAGTCTGCCACACAACGTCCATAAACCGCGACGACCTGGGCGGCAACCATCGACCGTATCCGTAATTCCGTATCACACTCACACCATGGCCGGCGACACGGCACCGCACGTCGTGGAGGATCTCCTCGGCGTCGTCCAGCTCCTCAGCGACGGCTCCGTCGTCCGCGGCGACGAGTCCGTCCTCGGCCCAAAGGAGCCGCTCCCGGACGTCCCCGGCGTGGAATGGAAGGACGTGGTGTACCACGCGGCGCACGGCCTTCGTGTCCGCGTCTACAGGCCGGCGTCGTCGTCTGGGACCGGCAGCGTCAAGCTCCCGGTGCTGGTGTACTTCCACGGCGGCGGCTACTGCCTCGGCTCCTTCGCGCAGCCGCCCTTCCACGCGTTCTGCCTCCGCTCCGCCGCCGAGCTCCCGGCCGTCGTGCTGTCCGTGCAGTACCGCCTCGCCCCCGAGCACCGCCTCCCCGCCGCCATCGACGACGGCGCGCAATTCCTCTCCTGGCTGCGCTGCCAGGCCGAGCTCGGCGCCGGCGCCGACCCGTGGCTCGCGGAGTCGGCGGACTTCGCCCGGACCTTCATCTCCGGCGTGTCGGCGGGCGCCAACCTGGCCCACCACCTCACCATCCAGGTCGCCACGGCGCGGCTCCCGGTCAGCCCCGTGCGCGTCGTCGGGTACGTACTCCTCTCCGCCTTCTTCGGCGGCGCCGAGCGCACGGCGTCGGAGGCCGACCCGCCGGCGGGCGTGTCCCTGCCTGTGGAGATATGCGAGCAGCTCTGGCACATGTCGCTTCCGGTCGGGGCGAGCAGGGACCACCCAGTGGCGAATCCTTTCGGGTCGGAGAGCCCCAGCCTCGCGCCGGTGGAGCTCCCGCCGGCTCTCGTCGTGGCGCCGTTGGGTGACGTGCTCCGTGACCGCGTGCTGGGGTACGCGGCGAGGCTCAAGGACATGGGGAAAGACGTCGAGCTTGCCGAGTTCGAGGGACAGCAGCATGGCTTCTCTGTTCTTCAGCCATTCGGCCAGGCGGCCGACGAGCTGATGCGAGTCCTCAGGCGGTTCGTGTACCAAGGTGACACGAACGCTGAGCGCTGATGTGCTGGTGAATGGTGATCTCCTAATGCTACTGTTTATGTTCTGATAGCTACTGTTTCGATGTTCTGAACTTCTGACAAGGGTCGGAGACTGTACTAGATATTGGATATTCTGTGTCTGGAAATAAATTATAAATCTTATTTTGATTTTCATTTCTGGTTGGATGTGTAGGTGTACAATGGTTGGGATTTTGATCAAATCACGACCCAGTTGCTAAGTCTTTTTCTTCTAACACACAAAGGAGCCACCAAGCGTCAGCTTCTCATTCATCTCATAGACGATGTACAACATGTCTTACAAAGCACCGCGCTTGGAAGTTGAAAGAGATTGCACAAAAGGGCAAGAAGTAGGTATAGCTTCTCCCTGTGGGAAATTCTGAAAGTTTCTCCCCACTCTGACGCTCCCGCACGCGGCAGGGGAGGAACCATAGCCGCCGCCGCCCTCGGCCGTCTTGCCTCCTTAAACCTTGCCGTCGTCGAGGCGTGCCAGCGAGTGAAGCCCGCGCGGTGTCGGTGGCGGCGGGGCTCCTTCTCCCTCTCGCGTGGCTGAGTTTGGTGTGGGCTGATCTGGCCAGGCCGGAGCATGGCGTGGTGCGGGGCGCGATGACGCCTTGGTGGTGACTGGCGGGGGTGCTAAGTGGTCGCGACGGTGTCGTGGAGAGCTGCACGGTGGCAATGGTGCGTGCTGGAGATGGTGTTTGTGTGTCTTCGGCACGCTGCATGCTAGATCTGGCAGTGCGGGGGTTGGAGGCGTCTCCCGCTGGTTCGAGCTCGTCGGGCTTGCCATGGGGCGGCTACGGTTGTGGTGGTCGCGGGCAGGGTTTGGTGGTCACATGCGTCGCTGACTCCGATCAGACACTCTCAGCTCTGGCTTCTGGTCGTCGACACACGGCGCAGGGTGGTGGCGCGCGGCCCGGCGTGGCCGTCGGCCGATGCGGCGCGGTGGTGACGGCGGCTTGGTGGCTACATGGGTTGTGTCGGGCGCATGGTAGCGGCGTGAATCCCGCTCGGATTTGGCATGGTGGCAGGGGCGGGATCCCGCTCAGATCGACACCGACGACCACGAGCGTGATATCATGCGAGCTCGCCTAGGCCAAGGCTAGTGGGCTAGGGCCGGGGCTTGCTTGACGGCGGCCGTCGAGAGCCACTGGATTGTGTGCCCCGTCCCTAGAGTGTAGCTAGTTTGGGCTCAAACCAAACATAACTACACTGCATCACCGACTATTTTTTCACCGGTAAAGCCACAATAACAAGATACTCTAACGTAGCATCACTTGCTTGAAAGAGGGTGGGGGCACAGTGAAATTCTAGGGGAGGGGGGATGTGGGGCTAGATTTGCTTTATCAGCTATCAAACGGAGAACCTGAAATGAGTATGAGGAGATTAACGCAACTACTTTTTTCCGTCTTTTGAGTTTTTCTTACGGACTTACGATGGAAAGAATAAAAAATCCTATACATGTGGATGATTTTTCTGCCGACTCATTCTACGCGCTAATCCTTACACCAACTCTTTTGAATTTCGCTCTAGACTAACTTTCTCTCTAACCTGATATTGCATCTACTACCCCTAAAAAACATGAGAGGGGACAAACAGAAAACATCTCAGCCGCATAACCAAGCAATCTAAGGGTCTAAGGCTTCCCCATGTTTAGCACCAAGCCACCAACTGCGGTTGAGGGGAAGCGCTACACCTCCCTTCGTTCCTAAATATAAGTCTTTTTAGAGATTGTAATATGGACTACATACAGAGCAAAATGAGTGAATCTACACTCTAAACTATGTCTATATATATCCGTATGTAGTCCATATTGAAATCTTTAAAAAGACTTATATTTAGAAACGGAGGGAGTACATAACATATCTTATGTGATTAACATAAAGGATTAAGTGGCATCTCTTGATTCGGTGAAATCAGGGAAGGAGGCCCACCAGTTGAATTGGGGGATTTATTGGTTATCTGCAAAAAAAGGGATTTATTGGTTAGGGAAGGAAGTTACGTAACTTTTGTAGGCCTTTCCGTAGGTCTAGCACTTTCGGCGGCTGAGCGCATTGTCAACCCAGGGTAATGCTACACCTACGTAATACTTCTTAAGTGTGTTTTATGTAATATGCAACGTCAACAAATAGAATTAAAGGTAGGAGGATGAATGTAACCACTCTCTTGAAAATCGGGGGTTGATTAGTTAGGATTATCATGTCTTGAAAAAGATGTAGGATTATCGCTCAACCCACGGACCCAATCCCGCAATTACGCCCCCACTACCGATAGCTTGACCCGTACAGAGTCTCCTCTCCCCGAGAGCACAACCGTGCTAGGGTTTCCTCGCCGTAGTCCCCAAATATTTTACTCCCGACCAAGTGCAGACCGGACGACCACGAGATGTGAGATCTGATGCGGTCGCCCGAAGCCCCGGAGGTCGTTGGACTTGGACAGCAGCGGCAATCTCCCCGTCTCCCCGTCCCATCCGTTTCCATATATATGGAGTTAATATAGGGCGGTTTGCTTCCATTGACGAGGTCCCTTCTCGATCCAAGTCTGCACGCCTCCCCCACGTTTTTCCTCACCCACACGAACAGAACAACAAGGAGATTGTCAGGACCATAGTGCTCTGCTCCTCTTAACTGAAGAATATGACACAAATACTGAAGAATTCAACACTGCTGGCGAAGCGCTACACAACGACTGGATGGACGCTCGAGATGCATTTGGTTAAAAGCAGATCAATGCTACACAACACAAGACCTTAATTGTTCCGTTTCACTCCAGCAAGACGGTGAAAACGGACAGCGCCAGCTCGCCAACGCCCACCGCAGCCTCGCTGCCCTTTATAGGGAGACTCATCCTTCCCCTTCTCCAAGTTGTAATAGACTAGCTTAGAACCCTAGACTACTTGGTAGATGAGGTAGATCCTCGAATTGTATCCCGTACCTTTATTTCTTTCGCTGATAATCAAAATCGGGGCTAGTTCGAGTACCAGAACTACTCCTCTGTAATTTGTTCCTGTCAATTGGTATCATGAGCTAGTGAATCCTCATAGGCAAATCAGATCTGACCATGATTTGGGGTTGGGATCTCTCGTGAAATTCCCCAATTCAATGTCAGGTCCCGGCGGCGATGCAGATCATCAGATCGGAGGCGGCCTGGAGTAGGCATCGTTCGACTGCAAATTGGGGAGAAACTCGGTAGCGGTCGAAACAATTCCACCGTGGTAAAATTTCGTAGCATATCCCTGGTTCGTGCAGCATCAGAGGCGAGCACGACATGGAGGAATTGGCGGCGGTAGACTGAAGACCGAGCCCCCCATCAGATCGACAGGATGAGCACCCGCGTCAAACACATGGGTGAGATCTCCGACGAGCTAGAAGCACTCATGAATGAATTTGCTGCTATGGGATTTAAACAGCAACAAATACAGACTCAGTTGGATGAGGTGAACACCAGGCTGGATTAGGTGGAAAGGTTTGAAGAAAAAATTGACACCGTGTGAAATCTAGTGTCCAAGAGTGCCCAAATCCAGGGAGAAATGTTCAAGTATTTGAAGGAGATTCAAACAAAAATTATCCAGCCACCTAGCCCTCAAGGTTCTCCTATCATGAGCCCTGTTCAGTCAGTAATTAGAGACCCTGATAAACGGCAGCAGACAGCTGAAGTAATGCAAGAGCTAGACAAACATTTAGATGACTTGGTATAGTCAAAGCTGCAAAAATTCATGTCTAATGCTACTAAAGCGAGGGAAACTACCCAAATGCCTGATCAGAATAAGGACTTGGAAAAACAAGTGGAGTCTCTGGTCCAATCCAAACTATGGCAATTGCAAGAAAGAAATTCCCTCCCCCATAAGGAACCATAGCAACAACAACAGTACAAAACTGAAGGAGCTACACAATTCCTGAAAAGCATTGCTAAAGGACCAAAGATGGATTTCCCCTGTTTCTTGGTGAGAATCCTCTAGGGTGGAATAGACAAGTCAACAAATATTTTGAATTAGCTCAAGCACCTGAAGAGTGCAAGGTAGATCTGACACAAACCTATATTGTGGGCAGAGCTGATAATTGGCTAAGGAGTGCTAAACTAGCCAATGTATCAATGCCATGGGAAGAATTCTGCAGGTTCAAATGCAACAGATTTGCTGATTCCAGCATATATGAAATTCTGGAGAAGTACCACTCTGTTAAGCAGCTTAGTATGTCAGTATCTGACTACACTGACAAGTTTGAAGAAATAATGGCAATTGTCAAAGAAGAACACCCATATCTTCAAGAACATTACTATGTTGTCAGTTTTGTTAATGGGCTAAAATCTAGCATCAGATGCAACCTCAGACCACAGAGGCCAGAAACCTTGAGTGAAGCATACTGGATGGCAAGAGATTATGAGAGTGGACTACAAGCAAAGATGCACTCCTTTGTAGCACAACAAGAAAAACAACTTCAAAGCTATAACACATAGCAAAAGCAGTACACTCCTCCCCAAAATCTCAAAATACCTGCTCCTGCTCCTGCAACTAGAAAACCTGGTGTGTGCTGGCGATGCAATGCTGCCTGGATACCTGGCCACAAGTGCAAGCAGGCACCCAACCTGCATACCATTACAAGTGAAGTGGAACACGAAGAGATAACCGATGCTGAAATATTTGAAGACACAACAGAGCAACAGTTAACTAAAACTAAAGACAAATGCATGGAGATCTCTGCCCAAGCTATCTCTGGAAAAGCTTCCATAAATACCCTAGCTGTGAAAGTTTTGATTGGTGGCAAAATGGGTGTTGCTCTAGTAGATACTGGTAGCACTGCAACCTTTATAGATCTGAAGTTTGCTCTCAAAACAAACTGCAACTTGGTCAATAATCAAATACACAGAGTGAAAGTAGCAGGGGGAGGACTGTTAACTTCTGGTGCTCACATTCCTGATGCACCTTTCTCCATCAGCAAAGATACCTATCAACACACTTTCATAGTTTTGAATTTACAAGGATATGATATGGTCATTGGATGTGATATGCTATACCACCACAACCCCATTTCTCTGGACTATAAAGCAAGAAAAGTCCATTTTACTAATGATGGCACGCAGTATGTTACATATCTTGACTGTAACTACACTAACCACATCAAGATCATCAGCAGTGAGAAACTAGAGAAAATGAGTAACAAAGGAGTGAGTGGATATGTCCTAAGTCTACACCTGATATCTCCTGAAAGAGCTGCTAAACAGAAACAGGTTCCTGAAGCCATCCAGCCAGTACTAGAGCAATATGATAATTTATTTCAGGAGCCCTCTTCCTTACCCCCTCCCAGGGAGTGTGATCATGCAATACCCCTAAAACCAGATGCAGTACCCCCAAATGAGAGACCCTACAGAGTTCCACACCACCAAAAAGGAAGAAATGGAACAACAAGTGAAAACACTGTTGGAGCAATCTCTCATTCAACCTAGCAGTAGTCCCTATGCCGCTCCTGCTCTGCTTGTTAAGAAAAAAGAAGGAGCATGGAGATTATGTCAAGATTTCAGGAAACTAAATGGCCAAACTGTTAAAAATAAATTTCCAATTCCAGTTATTGAGGATCTCATTGATGAGTTGTCTGGTGCAACAATTTTCACTAAGCTAGATTTAAGGTCTGGCTATCACCAAATTAGAATGAAACCTGAGGATGTCCACAAAACTGCTTTCAACACATACTTTGGACATTTTGAGTATTTGGTCATGCCATTTGTTCTAACCAATGCACCAGTAACATTTCAAGCCCTCATGAATTCAATCTTTGGTCCCTATTTAATGAAATTTCTGCTTGTATTCTTTGATGACATATTAATCTTCAGCAAACCTCTTGAGGAGCACATACATCACCTCACCAGTGTGTTTGATCTCTTACAAGCAAATCAACTTTTCCTTAAATTCTCCAAGTGCACATATGGCTCTAGTTCAGTGGAATATCTAGGACATGTTATTTCTCAAGAAGGTGTTGCAACTGATCCCACCAAAATCATTGCTGTAAGTAACTGGCCACAACCTTCCAACATTACTAATTTAAGAAGCTTCCTTGGACTATCTGGCTAATACAGGAGGTTTATCAAGGATTATGGTCAGATCTACAAACCCTTGCATGACCTGCTCAAGAAAGATGCATTTGTTTGGACTGACAAGCAAACTCAAGATTTTAAACAACTCAAGTACAGCCTCACTCATGCTCCTGTCCTAGCACTTCCAGCTTTCTCCCTCCCATTTATATTGGAGTGTGATGCTTCTGGGTCAGCTATTGGAGTTGTACTTATGTAGAACAAGGGACAAATTGCTTATTTTAGCAAAACATTAGGCCCCAGAGCCTCTGCCCTCTCTACTTATGAAAAAGAAGCAATTGCGATACTGGAATCCTTAAGGAAATGGAGGCACTACTTCTTGGGATCTTCACTGACAATTAGAACTGACCATCAGAGTCTGAAGTTTATTACGGAAAAGAGTCTCTGAAGGCATTCAACATAAACTCATGCTCAAGTTGTTGGAGTTCACTTACACAATTGAGTATAAAAAAGGGAAAGCAAACAGAGCTGCTGATGCTCTCTTCAGAATTCCTACTCTCTTTGCTATTACTGCTGTTCCTTCTTGCTCCGAAGATATTGAGAAGTCTTACATTCAAGATGCAACATGACCTTCCCTCATCACACAACTAACTGGTGGTTCAACCTGTTGGGGAACGTACTAATTTCAAAATTTTCCTACGCACACGCAAGATCATGGTGATGCATAGCAACGAGAGGGAAGAGTGTAATCCACGTACCCTCGTAGACCGTAAGCGGATGCGTTATGACAACGCGGTTGATGTAGTCGTACGTCTTCACAATCGACCGATCCTCGTACCGAAAGTACGACACCTCCGCGATCTACACACGTTCGGCTCAGTGACATCCCACGAACTCACGATCCAGCAGAGTGTCGAGGGAGAGCTTCGTCAGCATGACGGCGTGATGATAGTGATGATGAAGCTATCGGCGCAGGGCTTGGACTAAGCACTGCAACGATATGACAGAGGTGGACTATGGTGGAGGGGGGCACCGCACACGGCTAAGAAAAATGTCTGTTGTGTGTTCTAGGGTGCCCCCTGCCCCCGTATATAAAGGAGCAAGGGGGGAGGCCGGCCAGCCCTTGGGCGCGCCAAGGAGGGGAGGAGTCCTCCTCCTAGTAGGAGTAGGACTCCCCCTTTCCTAGTCCAACTAGGAGGAGGAGGGGAAAGAGGGAAGGGAGAGGAAGAGGAGAAGGAAAGGGGGGCACGCCCCCTCCCTAGTCCAATTCGGACTCCCTATAGGGAGGGGGCGCGACTGCCCCTTGTGGGCTGCCTCCCCTCTTCCCTATGGCCCATGTAGGCCCAACTTTCCTCGAGGGGGGGGGGGGGTTCCGGTAACCCTCCGGCACTCCGGTTTTCTCTGAAATCACCCGGAACACTTCCGGTGTCCGAATATAGCCGTCCAATATATCAATATTTATGTCTCGGCCATTTCGAGACTCCTCGTCATGTCCGCGATCACATCCGGGACTCTGAACTACCTTCGTTACATCAAAACAAATAAACTCATAATACCGATCGTCACTGAACGTGCGTGCGGACCCTACGGGTTCGAGAACTATGTAGACATGACCGAGACACGTCTCCGGTCAATAACCAATAGCGGAACCTGGATGTTCATATTGGCTCCCACATATTCTACGAAGATCTTTATCGGTTAAACCGCATAACAACATACGTTTTTCCCTTTGTCATCGGTATGTTACTTGCACGAGATTCGATCGTCGGTATCTCAATACCTAGTTCAATCTCGTTACCGGCAAGTCTCTTTACTCGTTCCGTAATGCATCATCCCGCAACTAACTCATTAGTTACATTGCTTGCAAGGCTTATAGTGATGTGCATTACCAAGAGGGCCCAGAGATACCTCCCCGACAATCGGAGTGACAAATCCTAATCTCGATCTATGCCAACTCAACAAACACCATCGGAGACACCTGTAGAGCACCTTATAATCACCCAGTTACGTTGTGACGTTTGGTAGCACACAAAGTGTTCCTCCGGTATTCGGGAGTTGCATAATCTCATAGTCATAGGAACATGTATAAGTCATGAAGAAAGTAATAGCAACATACTAAACAATCAAGTGCTAAGCTAATGGAATGGGTCAAGTCAATCACATTATTCCCTAATGATGTGATCCCGTTAATCAAATGACAACTCATGTCTATGGCCAGGAAACTTAACCATCTTTGATTCAACGAGCTAGTCAAGTAGAGGCATACTAGTGACACTCTATTTGTCTATGTATTCACACATGTACTAAGTTTCTGGTTAATACAACTCTAGCATGAATAATAAACATTTATCATGATATAAGGAAATATAAATAACAACTTTATTATTGCCTTTAGCGCATATTTCCTTCAGTCTCCCACTTGCACTAGAGTCAATAGTTTAGTTCACATCGCCATGTGATTTAACATCAATAGTTCACATCACCATGTGATTAACACCCATAGTTCACATCGCTATGTGACCAACACCCAAAGGGTTTACTATCGTGAGTAATCTAGTTCACATCACCATGTGATTAACACCCAAAGAGTACTAAGGTGTGATCATGTTTTGCTTGTGAGAGAAGTTTAGTCAACGGATCTGCCACATTCAGATCCGTATGTATTTTACCAATTTCAATGTCTGCAATGCTCTGCACGGAGCTACTCTAGCTGATTGCTCCCACTTTCAATATGTATCCAGATTGAGACTCAGAGTCATCTGGATCAGTGTCAAAGCTTGCATCGACGTAACCCTTTACGACGAACTCTTTGTCACCTCCATAACCGAGAAATATATCCTTATACTACTAAGGATAATTTTGACCGCTGTCCAGTGATCCACTCCTGGATCACTATTGTACCCTCTTGCCAAACTCATGGTGAGGTACACAATAGGTCTGGTACACAACATAACATACTTTATAGAAACTATGACTGAGGCATAGGGAATGACTTTCATTCTCTTTCTATTTTCTGCCGTGGTCGGGTTTTGAGTCTTACTCAACTTCACACCTTGCAACACAGGCAAGAACTCCTTCTTTGACTGTTCCATTTTGAAGTACTTCTTGTCAAGGTATGTACTCATTGAAAAAAATCTTATGAAGCGTCTTGATCTATCTCTATAGATCTTGATGCTCAATATGTAAGTAGCTTCACCGAGGTCTTTCTTCGAAAAACTCCTTTCAAACACTCCTTTATGCTTTCAAGAAAAAAATTCTACATCGTTTATGATCAACAATATGCCATTCACATATACTTATCAGAGAGGCTGTAGTGCTCCCACTCAGTTTCTTGTAAATACAGGCTTCATCGCAAGTCTGTATAAAACTATATGCTTTGATCAACTCATCAAAGCGTATATTCCGACTCCGAGATGCTTGCACCAGTCCATAGATGGATCGCTGGAGCTTGCATATTTTGTTAGCACCTCTAGGATTAACAAAACCTTCTGGTTGCATCATATACAACTCTTCTTTAATAAATCCATTAAGGAATGCAGTTTTGTTTATCCATTTGCCAGATTTCATAAAATGCGGCAATTGCTAACATGATTCGGACAGACTTAAGCATCGCTACGAGTGAGAAAAACTCATTGTAGTCAACACCTTGAACTTGTCAAAAACCTTTTGCAACAAGTCGAGCTTTGTAGATAGTAACACTACCATCAGTGTCCGTCTTCCTCTTGAAGATCCATTTATTCTCAATGGCTTGCCGATCATCGGGCAATTCCACCAAAGTCCATACTTTGTTTTCATACATGGATCCTATCTCAGATTTCATGGCCTTAAACCATTTTGCGGAATCTGGGCTCATCATCGCTCCCTCATAGTTCGTAGGTTCATTATGGTCTAGTAACATGACTTCCAGAATAGGATTACCTGCGGACCTTCCTCTGGCTGACCTACGAGGTTCGGTAGTAACTTGATCTGAAGTTTCATGATCATCATCATTAACTTCCTCACTAATTGGTGTAGGCATCACTAGAACTGATTTCTGTGATGAACTTCTTTCCAATTCGGGAGCAGGTACAATTACCTCATCAAGTTCTACTTTCCTCCCACTCACTTCTTTCGAGAGAAACTCCTTCTCTAGAAAGGATCCATTCTTAGCAACGAATATCTTGCCTTCGGATCTGTGATAGAAGGTGTACCCAACAATTTCTTTTGGGTATCCTATGAAGACGCACTTCTCCGATTTGGGTTCGAGCTTATCAGTTTGAAACTTTTTCACATAAGCATCGCCGCCCCAAACTTTAAGAAATGACAGCTTTGGTTTCTTGCCAAACCACAGTTCATATGGTGTCGTCTCAACGGATTTAGATGGTGCCCTATTTAACTTGAATTCAGCTGTCTCTAATGCATAACCCCAAAACGATAGTGGTAAATCGGTAAGAGACATCATAGATTGCACTATATCCAATAAAGTACAGTTATGACGTTTGGACACACCATTACGCTGTGGTGTTCCAGGTGGCGTGAGTTGCGAAACTATTCCACATTGTTTCAAATGGAGACCAAACTCGTAACTCAAATATTCGTCTCTGCGATCAGATCGTAGAAACTTTATTTTCTTGTTACGATGATTTTCCACTTCACTCTGAAATTCTTTGAACTTTCCAAATGTTTCAGACTTAAGTTTCATCAAGTAGATATACCCATATCTGCTCAAATCATCTGTGAAAGTCAGAAAATAACGATACCTGTCGCGAGCCTCAACACACATCGGATCGCATACATCAGTATGTATTATTTCCAATAAGTCAGTTGCTCGCTCCATTGTTCCAGAGAACGGAGTCTTAGTCATCTTGCCCATGAGGCATGGTTCGCAAGAATCAAGTGATTCATAATCAAGTGATTCCAAAAGCCCATCAGCATGGAGTTTCTTCATGCGCTTTACACCAATATGAACTAAACGGTAGTGCCATAAATAAGTTGCACTATCATTATTAACTTTGCATCTTTTGGCTTCAATATTATGAATATGTGTATCACTACGATCGAGATTCAATAAACCATTTATATTAAGTGTATGACCATAGAAGGTTTTATTCATGTAAATAGAACAACAATTATTCTTTAACTTAAATGAATAACCGTATTGCAATAAACATGATCCAATCATATTCATGCTCAACGCAAACACAAAATAACATTTATTTTAGGTTCAACACTAATCCCAAAGGTAAAGGGAGTGTGCGATGGTGATCTTATCAACCTTGGAATCACTTCCAACACTCATCATCACCTCGCCCTTAACTAGTCTCTGTTTATTTTGCAACTCCCGTTTTGAGTTACTACTCTTAGCAACTGAACCAGCATCAAATACCGAGGGGTTGCCATAAACACTGGTAAAGTACACATCAATAACATGTATATCCAATATACCTTTGTTCACTTTGCCATCCTTCTTATCCGCCAAGTAGCTAGGGCAGTTCCACTTCCAGTGACCATTTCCTTTGCAGTAGAAGCACTCAGTTTCAGGCTTGGGTCTAGCTTTGGGCTTCCTCATGGGAGTGGCAACTTGCTTGCCATTCTTCTAGAAGTTCCCTTTTTTTCTTTGCCCTTTTCTTGAAACTAGTGGTCTTTTTAACCATCAAGAATTGATGCTCTTTCTTGATTTCTACCTTCGCCGATTTCAGCATCGCGAAGAGCTCGGGAATTACTTTCGTCATCCCTTGCATATTATAGTTCATCATGAAGTTCTAGTAACTTGGTGATAGTGACTAGAGAACTTTGTCAATTACTATCTTATTTGGAAGATTAACTCCCACTTGATTCAAGCAATTGTAGTACCAGACAATCTGAGTAAATGCTCACTGGTTGAGCTATTCTCCTCCATCTTGTATGCAAAGTACTGTCAGAGGTCTCATACCTATCGACACGGGCATGAGTCTGAAATTTCAACTCTTGGAACATCTTATATGCTCCGTGGCGTTCAAAACATTTTTGAAGTCCCGGTTCTAAGTCGTAGAGCATGGTGCACTAAACTATCAAGTAGTCATCATACCGAGCTTTGCCAAACGTTCATAACTTCTGCATCTACTCCTGCAATATGTCTGTCACCTAGCGGTGCATCAAGGACATAATTCTTCTGTGCAGCAATGAGGATAATCCTCAGATCACGGACCTAGTCCGCATCATTGCTACTATCATCTTTCAACTTATTTTTCTCAAGGAACATATCAAAATAAACGGGGAGCTACATCGCGAGCTTATTGATCTACAACATAGTTATGCAAATACTATCAGGACTAAGTTCATGATAAATTAAAGTTCAATTAATCATATTACTTAAGAACTCCCACTTAGATAGACATCTCTCCAATCATCTAAGTGATCACGTGATCCATATCAACTAAACCATGTCCGATCATCACGTGACATGGAGTAGTTTTCAATGGTGAACATCACTATGTTGATCATATCTACTATATGATTTATGCTCGACCTTTCAGTCTCAGTGTTCTGAGGCCATATCTGCATATGCTAGGCTCGTCAAGTTTAACTCGAGTATTCTGCGTGTGCAAAACTGGCTTGCACCCGTTGTATGTGAACGTAGAGCTTATCACACCCGATCATCACGTGGTGTATCAGCACGAAGAACTGTCACAACGGTGCATACTCAGGGAGAACACTTATACCTTGAAATTTTAGTAAGGGATCATCTTATAAAGCTACCGCTGAACTAAGCAAAATAAGATGTATAAAAGATAAACATCACATGCAATCAAAATACGTGACATGATATGGCCATCATCATCTTATGCCTTTGATCTCCATCTCCAAAGTACCATCATGATCTCCATCGTCACCGGCATGACACCATGATCTCCATCATCTTGATCTTTATCAATGTGTCATCACATGGTCGTCTCGCCAACTATTGCTTTTGCAACTATTGCTATCGCATAGCGATAAAGTAAAGCAATTATGTGGCACATGCATCTTATGCAATAAAGAGACAACCATAAGGCTCCTGCCAGTTGTCGATAACTCTGTTACAAAACAGGCTGAGCAAGAACCGTTCTTACCTACGCATCAAAACCACAACGATTTTTCGTCAAGTATGTGCTATTTTAACCTTCAACAAGGATCGGGCGTAGCCACACTCTATTCAAGTAAAGTTGGAGAAACTGACACCCGCCAGCCACCTGTGTGCGAAGCACGTCGGTAGAACCAGTCTCGCGTCGGTCCGGGCCGCTTCATCCAACAATACCGCCAAATCAAAGTATGACATGCTGGTAAGCAGTATGAGTATTATCGCCCACAACTCACTTGTGTTCTACTCGTGCATATAACATCTACGCATAAACCTGGCTCTGTTACCACTGTTGGGGAACGTAGTAATTTCAAAATTTTCCTACGCACACGCAAGATCATGGTGATGCATAGCAACGAGCGGGGAGAGTGTAGTCCACGTACCCTCGTAGACCGTAAGTGGAAGCGTTATGACAACGCGGTTGATGTAGTCTTACATCTTCACGATCGACCGATCCTCGTACCGAAAGTACGGCACCTCCGCGATCTGCACACGTTCGGCTCAGTGACGTCCCATGAACTCACGATCCAGCAGAGTGTCGAGGGAGAGCTTCGTCAACACGACGGCGTGATGACGGTGATGATGAAGCTACCGGCATAGGGCTTCGCCTAAGCACTGCAACGATATGACCGAGCTGGACTATGGTGGAGGGGGCCACCGCACACGGCTAAGAACAATGTCTGTTGTGTGTTCTAGGGTGCCCCTGCCCCCGTATATAAAGGAGCAAGGGGGAGGCCGGCCAGCCCTTGGGCGCGCCAAGGAGGGGAGGAGTCCTCCTCCTAGTAGGAGTAGGACTCCCCCTTTCCTAGTCCAACTAGGAGGAGGAGGGGAAAGAGGGAAGGAAGAGGAAGAGGAGAAGGAAAGGGGGGGCGCCCCCTCCCTAGTCCAATTCGGACTCCCTATAGGGAGGGGGCGCAGCTGCCCCTTGTGGGCTGCCTTCCCTCTTCCCTATGGCCCATGTAGGCCCAACTTTCCCCGGGGGGGGGGGGGGTTCCGGTAACCCTCCGACACTCCGGTTTTCTCTAAAATCACCCGGAACACTTCCGGTGTCCGAATATAGCCGTCCAATATATCAATATTTATGTCTCAACCATTTCGAGACTCCTCATCATGTCCGTGATCACATCCAGGACTCCGAACTACCTTCGGTACATCAAAACACATAAACTCATAATACCGATCGTCACCGAACGTTAAGCGTGCGGACCCTACGGGTTCGAGAACTATGTAGACATGACCGAGACACGTCTCCGATCAATAACCAAGAGTGGAACCTGGATGTTCATATTGGCTCCCACATATTCTATGAAGATCATTATCGGTCAAACCCCATAACAACATACGTTGTTCCCTTTGTCATCGGTATGTTACTTGCACGAGATTCGATCGTCGGTATCTCAATACCTAGTTCAATCTCGTTACCGGCAAGTCTCTTTACTCGTTCCGTAATGCATCATCCCGCAACTAACTCATTAGTTACATTGCTTGCAAGGCTTATAGTGATGTGCATTACCGAGAGGGCCCAGAGATACCTCTCCGACAATCGGGGTGACAAATCCTAATCTCGATCTATGCCAACTCAACAAACACCATCGGAGACACCTGTAGAGCACCTTTATAATCACCCAGTTACGTTGTGACGTTTGGTAGCACACAAAGTGTTCCTCCGGTATTCGGGAGTTGCATAATCTCATAGTCATAGAACATGTATAAGTCATGAAGAAAGCAAAAGCAACATAATAAACGATCAAGTGCTAAGCTAACGGAATGGGTCAAGTCAATCACATTATTCTCTAATGATGTGATCCCGTTAATCAAATGACAACTCATGTCTATGGCTAGGAAACTTAACCATCTTTTAGTCAACGAGCTAGTCAAGTAGAGGCATACTAGTGACACTCTGTTTGTCTATGTATTCACACATGTACTAAGTTTCCAGTTAATACAATTCTAGCATGAATAATAAACATTTATCATGATATAAGGAAATATAAATAACAACTTTATTGTTGCCTCTAGGGCATATTTCCTTCACAACCACACTACCTAAATACTCATTTCAAGCTGGTATCCTGAGGTACAATTGAAGGATTTATACTGGCACAAACTTATACTTCCAACAACACCTCTTGACCATTTTCCACTCATCTCCAATGGGAGGTCACTCTGGAATTAGAGCTATTTATCACAAGATCAAAAGAATTTTCTAGTGGCCAAACTTAAAGAAAGCTGTTGAAACATTTGTCCAACATTGTCCTGTCTGCCAGAGAGCTAAGGGAGAACATTGCCACTACCCTGGATTACTGGAACCCCTCCCCATCCTTTACATGGATTGGAGGCACATATCAATGGATTTTGTGGAAGGATTACCTAAATCTCAGAGCAAGGAAACCATACTAGTAGTGGTCTGCAGACTTACTAAGTATGCTTATTCATACCCCTCTCCCACCCTTACATAGTTCATTCTGTAGTGCAAGCTTCTATTGATAACATATTCAAGTTACATGGCATGCCAGTTTCTATAGTTACAGACAGAGACATGATCTTCACAAGTAACTTCTGGCAATCTCTCTTCAAATCTCTGCATGTTAGTTTGAAAATGAGCACTGCCCACCATCCTCAGTCGGATGGGCAAACCGAGAGGGTAAATCAGTGTCTCGAGGCATATTTGAGAAGCATGGCTTTCAATGAACCAAGAAAGTGGTTTTCCTGGCTCCCATTTGCAGAATGGTGCTACAACTCATATCATACAGCCACAAAATTCTCCCCCTTCCAGTGCCTTTATGGTTTTCCTCCACCTCTCATCAATGAAGTTTCCATCCCTGGTCCTATAGATTCAGAAGCCAAAACATTCTTGGAAGAGAAAGAACACATACAGACATTGCTCAAACACAATCTAGAGCAAGCTCAAGCAAGAATGAAAAAGTACGCTGATCAAAAGAGAACAGACATAAAATTTGACACAGTAGACATGGTATACTTAAGAATGCAACCATACAAACTATCAGCTTTTGACATTCGTACAGGCTTGAAGTTAGCTACAAAATACTATGGTCCATTCAGAGTTTTACAGAAGATAGGCCCCGGTGCATACGCGATACAGTTACCAGCCACAGCTCAAATACACAATGTTTTTCACACAAGCCAGCTCAAGAAACACCTGGGCTCACATGCTGTTCTAGCTCCTGGACTTCCTCTAGTCGACGCCCAGGGCAGAATCAAAGTGGAATCGGTTCTAGTTTTGGAGACAAGAGCTCTGCCACAACCTCCTCATCTTGTCACACAGTGGCTTGTGCAATGGCTCAACATGTTGCTCGAAGATGCAACATGGGAAGATGCGGACTTCATTAAATTCACCTTCCCAGACTTCTTCAACAGGACGATCAGATCATGGTTTCCCTCCAAGGATGCTAGTGGACAAGGATCGTCTTCAACAGCGGGAAGTTGTTAGGACCATAGTGCTCTGCTCCTCTTAACTGAAGAATATGACACCAATACTGAAGAATTCAACACCGCTGGCGAAGCGCTACGCAACGACTGGATGGATGCTCGAGATGCATTCGGCTAAAAGCAGATCAACAATACACATCACAAGACCTTAATTGTTCCGTTTCACTCTAGCAAGATAGTGAAAACGGACAGTGCCAGCTCACCATCGCCCACCGCAGCCTCGCTGACCTTTATCTTTCCCCTCTGCGTAGGGAGACTCATCTTTCCCCTTCTCCAAGTTGTAATGGACTAGCTTAGAACCCTAGACTACTTGGTAGATGAGGTAGATCCTCGAATTGTATCCCATACCTTTATTTCTTCCGTTGATAATCCAAATCGGGGCTAGTTCGAGTACCAGAATTACTCCTCTATAATTTGTGCCTGTCAGAGATGAGAACCAGGAAGCAAAGTGACGACGAAGGCAACGAGAACGGCGTCGTAGGTGAGTTCATGTTCCCTGACTCTTCTCTCCTTCCCCGTGTCCAGCGCATGTACACCCAACTGCAGAAAGTCTTCTCTTCTTTCCATGTTCAGTTGCACATGTTCTCTCCAGCCTTGCTTTTCTTTGTATTTCTACTATGTACAGTCTGTGTACTGTTTTCTTCTACCATTCTTTTCTGTATATTCTTTGTTGGTAAAATGCCCAAATCTTTGTTATCTAGTCAGCATGTGTAGAACGGAGAAAAGGATAATCAGGGTCAGGGCATGGATGACGGGGCTAGCCGCTAGCACCAATTTTGCATCCCATGCAGAATTCCAGAACATAACTTACTGCAATCATGATTCCATCCATCAGCAGAGGATCCTCTCCCACTGCGTCTTCATCGGTTAACCATTGTGAATGCAGTGAGTTTTATTTTTTCCAGAATTACTTTAATCCATTTTTTAGCAGATGAGTTGTTATGCTTTTGTACTATCATTACTAGAATCGCCAATTTTGCCGAGTTTCTTCGAGCACATATTAAACTCGGCGAAATCTTCACCGAGTGTCAAACTCGCTGCAATGCACTAGGCTGGATGGGGCTCGCTAGTCATTAATACTATGCGGGGTTAGTAGTAGGGTGGGGTTGGACCGCGCTACTATTAAATAGCAGGAGTGCCGGTTGTTGCCTCGCACCACTACTATTCATGCGTATTTCATTTCTTTATATTTATATTTTATTTATACACTATTATACAATTTTTTTATACGATGGCAATGAAGAGGTTGTAGAAGAAACAAAAATTAGATAAATGGATGGATAAGTGACCAAGTTGAATTAGTAGGAAAATATGATTTTGGGACAACACACAAATGTCAGATGAAGGCAATGCCTATCAATTTGTTCATAATTTTTGGAGCAGCAGAAGTATGGTTTGAGTACAAATTACTACAGACTGTTCTGTTTTTGACAGATTATGTTTTCAATGCATAGTTTGTTTGTTTCCTAGTTTCTATGGCTTATATTGCTCAATATAAATTGTGGAAACGATATGCTACAGTAGGCATTGTGTGGAAACAATTATGAATCTTGTCTTTGACAGTACCAAAGTGAAATGGTTTTGCTCTTTATCATACTAACCTATTTCACGAAGTTCCGTTAAGTTTTGTGTGATTGAAGTTTTCAAGTTTTGGGTGAGATGTCGATATGAGGAGAATAAGGAGTGACAAGACCCTAAGCTTGGGGATGCCCAAGGCACCCCAAGGTAATATTCAATGAATATCCAAGCAACTAATCTTGGGGATGCCTCGGAAGGCATCCCCTCTTTCGTCTCCAACATTATCGGTAACCTCACTCTGAGCTATGTTTTCATTCGTCACATGATATGTGTTTTGCTTGGAGCATCATTTATTTTGTTAGGATTTGCTTGCTTTTATTTAGAATAATGTTTTGCATCTTTTATTTCAATAAAAGTGGCATTGATAGCGTTTACTATGCTTATTTTACAAGTCTACATGTTGCTGTTTGAAAACAGAAAGTTTACCGATGTTGCAAAAATTCCCTAGAAAAGTCAGAATGTGATAAAATGTTGAAACTTTTTGCAAATTAATCTCTGATAAATTTTCTACAGTTTGGTAGAATTTCATAATGTTTGGAGTTGAATAACTATTGATACTCTTGCATTCTTTACAGACTGTACTATTTTGGCAGATTACTGTTATGTTTGCATTGTTTGCATATGTTTGCTTGTTTAATGATTCTATTTGAGGATAGGAGTATTAAATATGCAGAGGCATTTTGTATACAATGTTTAATAATAATTTTAGTGATTTGCTACAGTAGAGAATGATAAGATTTTTGCATTGGTTTATACTAACTTATCTCATGAGTTCTTTTTGAGTTTTGTGTGGATGAAGCTTTTGAGATTTAGGAAAACCGTGATATGAGAGGAATTAAGGAGACGCAAAAGATCAATCTTGGGGATGCCCAAGGCACCCCAAGATAATATTTCAAGAAGTCTCAAGCATCTAAGCTTGGGGATGCCCTGGTAGGCATCCCACCTTTCTTCATAAACAATTATCGGTTAGTAACGGTTGAGCCTAAGTTTTTGCTTCCTCACATGAGTTGTGCTATCCTTGGAAATGTCATTTTGTTTTTTTGCTTGCTGTTTTAATAAAATACTTAGAACTGAAAGTTTTTTTAAATAGAGTCCTCAAATAGTTGCCAGGGAGGCTAAGTAAGCGGCATTCACATCCCGTCAACGAAGCTCTTTTCTATGGAATTGCTGTAGTGCTTCACTTATATCATATGAGTAAATTGTTGAATAAATTGAATGTAATGAAGTTGAAATCATATCATGCCTAGTGGTAGCTTCACATTGGGTTTAGAAAGTGAAATCTTTTGAGGCTTGACAATCACAATATTGGTCATACAAGCAATTCACGAATAATTAGTATAAGGAAGAGAACTTTCACATGCGAATACACTATCATGGAAATCTTTTGTGATTGTGAGCACACATCAAAATATTATATGCCAAATTTTTTGACGTTGGACAAGGAAGACAACGTAATGATTTATGTTTGTTCATATCCCCATAGAAGTTATATTGTCATAAACCCTTCAACATGTGGTGCTTGCCCCCTATCTTTGCTAGCCAAAAATTCTGCACCAAGTAGAGATACTACTTGTGCATCCAAAAACCCTTAAACCCAAATCTTATTTTCAAGAGTCCACCATACCTACCTAAGGCTTGAGCAAGATCCTTCAAGTAAGTTGTCATCGGTGCAATAAGGCTATAAAAATTGCTTCTAAAAGTGTGAGATCATTTAGTGTAATCGAAAATTGAGCGTTGTACGAACTTGTGATGGTAAAGAATAAAAGCGACAAACTGCATAATAAAGGTTGCTATCACAAGGGGCAATATAACGTGACGTTCTTTTGCACTAAGGGGTTGAGCATACAAACAAATAAGCCCATGACAACCTCTGCTTCCCTCTGCGAAGGGCCTATCTTTTACTTTTCAGTATTTACTTTTATGCAAAGAGTCAAAGTTTTTTCTCTCTATTCCTTTTTATTTTTCTCTTTTGGCAAGCATCATTTGGTGGGGAAAGATCTAGGCACATATGTCCAGTTGAATATGGGTAGCATGAGTTATTATTGTTGACATCACCCTTGAGGTGAATATGTTGGGAGGCAAAACAATAAGCCCCTATCTTTCTATGTGTCCGGTTGAAACGTTTTGCTCATGTGTATGCGGTGAGTGTTACCAATCATAGAAGACTATATGATGGTTGAGTATGTGGAGCTCTTACTTAGACTCTGTTGAATAACTTGAATTGAAATTGCTTGATGACTGAGAACATAGGTTGTTGAGTTTCAAGAGAATTCATTGTTTGAACCTTAACATGTGAATTGGTTGCTACTATAACATGAGAAATTTTATGAGAAAGAATTGTTGTCATGATGCTAGGAAAAGTGATTGAAATTATCATTGATCAAACTTATGCACTTTGCTAGCATTCACACTTCATAAATTATTTCTTTTATCATTTACCTACTCGAGGACGAGTAGGTATTAAGCTTGGGGATGCTGATACGTCTCCAACATATCTATAATTTCTGAAGTATTCATGATGTTTTATTATCATTCTTGGATGTTTTACAATCATTTTATAGCAACTTTATATCATTTTTTGGGACTAACCTATTGACCCAGTGCCAGTTGCTGTTTTGTGCTTGTTTTTTACATCGCAGGAAATCAATATCAAACGAAGTCCAAACACCGCAAATTTTTGTGTGGATTTTTTATGGACCAGAAGACCACCAGTGGGCCAAAGAAGGACATGGGGGTGCCCCGAGGGGGGCACAACCCACCAGGGCGCGCCTGGGGGCCCAGGCGCGCCCAGCTGGGTTGTGCCCACCTCGGTGGCCTCCCGCACCCCCTCTTTACCCTATAAATTCACAAAAATTCCGAAACCCTTCAGGGTTAACCTAGATCAGAAGTTCTGCCGCCGCAAGGCTCTATAGCCACCGAAAACAAATCTAGACCCTTTCCGGCACCCTTCTGGAGGAGGGAATCATCTCCGGTGGCCATCTTCATCATCCCGGCGGCCACCACGATGAGGAGGGAGTAGTCCACCCTCGGGGCTGAGGGTTTGTACCAGTAGCTATGTGTTTAGTCTCCCTCTCCCATGATCTATATCATGGGCTTTGTTAACATAGATGGATCATATGATGTTTCTCCCCTCTATACTCTAGTTGTGATGAATGGAATCTTTACCCTTTGAAGTTTTATCTTGTCAGATTGAATATTCAGATATGAGAACACATGATGTATGTCTTGCGGTATGAGTACTTGAGGTGACAATGGGGTGTCATATTTATTCACTTGATGTATGTTATGGCACTCAACTTGTGGATTCCCGAGGTGACATTGGGGTAATCTATGCATAGGGGTTGACGCACGTTTTTATTATCTTTTCTCCGATATAAACTTTGGGGTCTCTTTGTAGTTATTTGTGTGGATTGAGTATTATGAATATGAATTTGCTTTGGTGTTATTTTAGTACGAACTCTAGGATAGATCAAACGGAAAGAATAGCTTTGTGTTATTTTAGTACGAACTCTTGAATAGATCGAACGGAAAGAATAGCTTTGAGGTGGTTTCGTACCCTACGAACAATTTCTATCTTTTGTTCTCTGCTAATAGGAACTCGGGAGTGATTCTTTATTGCACTTTGAGGGATAATCATATGATCCAACTATGTTAGCACTGTTGAGAGATTGCACTAGCGAAAGTACGGACCCTAGACCTTGTTTTCAAGCATTGCAATATCGTTTTTGTGCCAGTTTACTATTTGCTACCTTGCTGTTTTTATTTATTCAGATTATAAAAATATATTTCTACCACCCATATTACACTTTTATCACCATCTCTTCGCCGAACTAGTGCACCTATACAATTTGCCAATGTATTGGGTGTGTTGGGGACACAAGAGATTTCTTGTATTTGGCTGCAGGGTCGTTTGAGAGAGACCATCTTCATCCTACACCTCTCACGGATTGATAAACCTTAGGTCATCCACTTGAGGGAAAATTGCTACTGTCCTACAAAACTCTGCGCTTGGAGGCCCAACACGTGTCTACAAGAATAAAGTTGCGTAGTAGACATCAAGCTCTTTTCTGGCGCCGTTGCCGGGGAGGTGAGTGCATGAAGGTATATCATTAAATCTTGCAATTGAATCTTTTAGTTTCTTGTTTTATCACTAGTTTGGTTTTATAAAATAAAACTACATAAAAAATGGAATTGAGGTTGCATCATATTATTGATCATCTTTATAATATCTTTCTTGAAAATGATGGATCGGAAAATTGTGCTCAATTGTTAGAAGAAGAATGCAATAAAATGTTTGGCATGAATGATGAGTGTGATTGCAATGTTGTTGGTATGAACTCTTTGAATATCCATGATGCCAATGATATGCAAAGCTATAAGCTTGGGGATGCTATGTTTGATGAAGATGATATTTTTAGTCCCCCAAGATTTGATGTGCAGATTTGGAGAGGTCGTGACTTTATTTAGTGATGAATCCACTATTTTGGAAGAGGTTGCAATTGACTATGACAACAAAGTTGATATATATGATGATTATGGTGATGAAATGTATGCTATATTGAATAATGATAACTATGAAACTTGTCATCATGATTTTAATTTCCAATCACATGATAGCTATTTTGTTGAGTTTGCTCCCACTACTATTGATGAGAAGAAATTTGCTTATGTGGAGAGTAATAAGTTTCTATGCTTTTGTGTCATGAAAAGAATGATTTTATTTGATGGTTATATTGTTGAATTTCTTCATGATGCTACTGAAAATTATTATGAGGGAGGAACTTATGCTTGTAGGAATTGCAATAATATCAAATTTCCTCTCTATGTGTTGAAAGTTTTGAAGTTATGCTTATTTTGCCTTCCTATGATAGTTGATTCTTATTCCTATAAGTTATTTTCTCACAAAATCCCTATGCATAGGAAGTGGGTTAGACTTAAATGTGCTTGCCATGTGCTTCATGATGCTCTCTTTATGTTTCAATTCTTATCTTTTATGCGAGCATCGTTCATGCCTAGCTAAAAGGCATTAAAGAAAAGCTCTTCTTGGGAGACAACCCAACACTTTTACCTACTGTTTTTGTGTGGTCACATGATTAAGCTACTGTAGTAATCATTTTTTATTGCTTTTGTTTCAATAAAGTGCCAAGTAAAGCCTTTAGGATCATGTTGGGTGATAGTTGCTTTGATCTTGCTGAAAAACAGAAACATTTGCACTCATGAAAATAATTCTAATTTTTAACACAAGAATGCTTTTGAGTTTAATCTTTTTGTAGAAGATTAATATACAAATTTCTCACGTGGTCCTAATTTGTTCATAATTTTTGGAGTAGCAGAAGTATGGTTTGAGTACAGATTACAACAGACTGTTCTGTTTTTGACAAATTCTGTTTTCAATGCATAGTTTGCTTGTTTGCTAGTTTCTATGGCATATATTGCTCAATATAAATTGTGGAAATGATATGATACAGTAGGCATTGTGTCAAAACAATTATTAATCTTGTCTTTGACAGTACCAAAGTGAAATGGTTTTGCTCTTTATCATACTAACCTATCTCACGAAGTTCCGTTAAGTTTTGTGTGATTAAAGTTTTCAAGTTTTGGGTGAGATGTCGATATGAGGAGAATAAGGAGTGACAAGACCCTAAGCTTGGGGATGCCCAAGGCACCCCAAGGTAATATTCAAGGAATATCCAAGCAACTAATCTTGGGGATGCCACGGAAGGCATCCCCTCTTTCGTCTCCAACATTATCGGTAACCTCACTCTGAGCTATGTTTTCATTCGTCACATGATATGTGTTTTGCTTGGAGCATTATTTTATTTTGTTAGGATTTTCTTGCTGTAATTTAGAATAATGTTTTGCATCTTTTATTTCAATAAAAGTGGCATTGATAGCCTTTACTATGCTTATTTTACAAGTCTACATGTTACTGTTTGAAAACAGAAAGTTTACCGATGTTGCAAAAATTCCCTAGAAAAGTCAGAATGTGATAAAATGTTGAAACTTTTGCAAATTAATCTCTTATAAATTTTCTACATTGTGGTAGAATTTAATAATGTTTGGAGTTGATACTCTTGCATTCTTTACAGATTGTACTGTTTTGGCAGATTGCTGTTATGTTTGCACTGTTTGCATATGTTTGCTTGTTTAATGATTATATTTGAGGATAGGAGTATTAAATATGCAGAGGCATTCAATATGCAATGTTTAATAATAATTTTTAGTGATTTGCTACAGTAGAGAATGATAAGGTTTTTGCATTGGTTTATACTTGTGAAAATAATTAATAAAGTGGCCGTATGCATCGCCCAGATGCAGAGGCCGGGGGTCATCCTCCTTTTCTATAAAAAATCTCACGAGTTCTTGTTGAGTTTTGCGTGGATGAAGATTTTGAGATTTAGGAAAACCGTGATATGAGAGGAATTAAGGAGACACAAAAGCTCAAGCTTGGGGATGCCCAAGGCACCCCAAGATAATATTTCAAGAAGTCTCAAGCATCTAAGCTTGGGGATGCCCCAGTAGGCATCCTGTTGGGGTTCGTGGCAGAAATTTAAAATTTTCTACGCATCACCAAGATCAATCTATGGAGTCATCTAGCAATGAGAGAGAGGAGTGCATCTACATACCCTTGTAGATCGCGAGCGGAAGCGTTCAAGTGAACGGGGTTGATGGAGTCGTACTCGTCGTGATCCAAATCACCGATGACCGAGCGCCGAACGGACGGCACCTCCGCGTTCAACACACGTACGGAGCAGCGACGTCTCCTCCTTCTTGATCCAGCAAGGGGAAAGGAGAGGTTGATGGAGATCCAGCAGCACGACGGCGTGGTGGTGGAAGTAGCGGGGATCTCGGCAGGGCTTCGCCAAGCTCAGCGAGAGGGAGAGGTGTCACGGGAGGGAGAGGGAGGCGCCAGGGGCTGTGGTGCGGCTGCCCTCCCCCCTCCTATATATAGGCCTCCTGGGGGCGCCGGCCCTGGGAGATCTGATCTCCAGGGGGGCGGCGGCCAAGGGGTGGCTCCCGCCCCCAAGCCAAGTGGGGGGGGCGCCCCCACCCCTAGGGTTTCCAACCCTAGGAGCAGGGAGAGGCCCAAGGGGGGGCGCACCAGCCCACCAGGGGATGGTTCCCCTCCCACTTCAGCCCATGGGGCCCTCCAGGATAGGTGGCCCCACCCGGTGGACCCCCGGGACCCTTCCGGTGGTCCCAGTACAATACCGGTAACCCCCGAAACTTTCCCGGTGGCAGAAACTGGACTTCCTATATATAATTCTTCACCTCCGGACCATTCCGGAACTCCTCGTGACGTCCGGGATCTCATCCGGGACTCCGAACAACTTTCGGGTTATCGCATACTAATATCTCTACAACCCTAGTGTCACCGAACCTTAAGTGTGTAGACCCTACGGGTTCGGGAGACATGCAGACATGACCGAGACGACTCTCCGGTCAATAACCAACAGCGGGATCTGGATACCCATGTTGGCTCCCACATGTTCCACGATGATCTCATCGGATGAACCACGATGTCGAGGATTCAATCAATCCCGTATACAATTCCCTTTGTCAATCGGTACGTTACTTGCCCGAGATTCGATCGTCGGTATCCCAATACCTCGTTCAATCTCGTTACCGGCAAGTCACTTTACTCGTACCGTAATGCATGATCCCGTGACCAAACACTTGGTCACATTGAGCTCATTATGATGATGCATTACCGAGTGGGCCCAGAGATACCTCTCCGTCATACGGAGTGACAAATCCCAGTCTCGATCCGTGTCAACCCAACAGACACTTTCAGAGATACCTGTAGTGTACCTTTATAGTCACCCAGTTACGTTGTGACGTTTGGTACACCCAAAGCACTCCTACGGCATCCGGGAGTTACACGATCTCATGGTCTAAGGAAATGATACTTGACATTGGAAAAGCTCTAGCAAACGAACTACACGATCTTTGTGCTATGCTTAGGATTGGGTCTTGTCCATCACATCATTCTCCTAATGATGTGATCCCGTTATCAATGACATCCAATGTCCATAGTTAGGAAACCATGACTATCTGTTGATCAACGAGCTAGTCAACTAGAGGTTACTAGGGACACGTTGTGGTCTATGTATTCACACATGTATTACGATTTCCGGATAACACAATTATAGCATGAACAATAGACAATTATCATGAACAAGGAAATATAATAATAACCATTTTATTATTGCCTCTAGGGCACATTTCCAACACATCCCACCTTTCTTCTTCAACAATTATCGGTTAGTATCAGTTGAGCCTATGTATTTGCATCTTCACATGAGTTGTGCTATCCTTGAAAATGTCATTTTGTTTTGTTTTGCTTGCTGTTTTAATACAATACTTAGAACTGAAAGTTTTTTTAATTAGAGTCCTCAAAAAGTTGCCAGGGAGGCTAAGTAAGCGGCATTCACATCCCGTCAACGAAGCTCTTTTCTATGGAATTGCTGTAGTGCTTCACTTATATCCTATGAGTAAATTGTTGAATAAATTGAATGTCATGAAGTTGAAATCATATCATGCCTAGTGGTAGCTTCACATTGGGTTTAGAAAGTGAAATCTTTCGAGGCTTGACAATCACAATATTGGTCATACAAGTGATACTCTCCGTCGTATCTACTTTTCCAAACACTTTTGCCCTAGTTTTGGACTCTAACTTGCATGATTTGAATGGAACTAACCCGGACTGACGCTGTTTTAAGCAGAATTGCCATGGTGTTATTTATGTGCAAAAACAAAAGTTCTCGGAATGACCTGAAACTCCACGGAGATTATTTTTGGAAATAATAAAAAATACTGGCGAAAGAATCAAGGCCAGGGGCCCCACACCCTTTCCATGAGGGTGGGGGCGCGCCTGCCCCCCTGGGCGCGCCCCCCTGCCTCGTGGGCCCCCTGGAGCTCCACCGACCTCAACTCCAACTCCATATATTCGTGTTCGGGGAGAAAAAATCAGAGAGAAGGATTCATTGTGTTTTATGATACGGAGCCGCCGCCAAGCCCTAAACTCTCTCGGGAGGGCTGATCTGGAGTCCGTTTGGGGATCCGGAGAGGGGAATCCGTCGCCGTCGTCATCATCAACCATCCTCCATCACCAATTTCATGATGCTCACCACCGTGCATGAGTAATTCCATCGTAGGCTTGCTAGACGGTGATGGGTTGGATGAGATTTATCATGTAATCAAGTTAGTTTTGTTAGGATTTGATCCCTAGTATCCACTATGTTCTGAGATTGATGTTGCTATGACTTTGCTATGCTTAATGCTTGTCACTAGGGCCCGAGTGCCATGATTTCAGATCTGAACCTATTATGTTTTCATGAATATATGTGAGTTCTTGATCCTATCTTGCAAGTCTCTAGTCACCTACTATGTGTTATGATCCAGCAACCCCGAAGTGACAATAATCGGGACCACTCCCGGTGATGACCGTAGTTTGAGGAGTTCATGTATTCACTATGTGTTAATGCTTTGGTCCGATACTCTATTAAACGGAGGCCTTAATATCCCTTAGTTTCCATTAGGACCCCGCTGCCACGGGAGGGTAGGACAAAAGATGTCATGCAAGTTCTTTTCCATAAGCACGTATGACTATATTTGGAATACGTCCCTACATTACATTGATGAATTGGAGCTAGTTCTGTGTCACCCTATGTTATGATTGTTACATGATGAACCACATCCGGCATAATTCTCCATCACTAATCCAATGCCTACGAGCTTTTCACATATTGTTCTTCGCTTATTTACTTTTCCGTTGCTACTGTTACAATCACTACAAAACCCAAAAATATTACTTCTGCTACTGTTACCGTTACTATCATACTACTTTGCTACTAAATACTTTGCTGCAGATACTAAGTTATCCAGGTGTGGTTGAATTGACAACTCAACTGCTAATACTTGAGAATATTCTTTGGCTCCCCTTGTGTCGAATCAATAAATTTGGGTTGAATACTCTACCCTCAAAAACTATTGCGACCCCCTATACTTGTGGGTTATCAAGACTATTTGTTGACGCCCTTGCCGGGGAGCATAGCTCTATTCTTTGAGTCACTTGGGATTTATATCTGCTGGTCATTATGAAGAACTTGAAAGACGCGAAAACAAAAATTTATCCCTCAACTACGAGGGGAGGTAAGGAACTGCCATCTAGCTCTGCACTTGATTCACCTTCTGTTTTGAGTAAGCTTGCGACACCTAAACCTGCTTCTGCTATTAATTCTGATATGTCGCATGTTATTGATGATGCCACTTCTGCTATGCATGATACTTATGATGAAACTACTTCTATGCTTGATACTACTGTGCCACTTGGTGAATTTCTTGATGAACAACTTGCTAGGGCTAGAGAGAATGAAATTATTGAAACTGATAATATTGATGAAAGTGATGATGAAGACTCTCCCAATAAATATGAATTGCTTGTTGTGGCTGAGGGCTATGTTATGGATGAAGAAACTACTAGAGACTTTCTTGCTTGCAATGATAGAAGTGATCTTAAGAAATTATTAGCTAAGCTTAAAAAAACTCTGAATGCTAGAATGAAATATGATCCTGCTTATGCTACTTCACCTATCTTTGTTACTGTGACGCCCCCGATTCAATCGTACACTAATCATGCACGCAAACGTGTACGATCAAGATCAGGGACTCACGGGAAGATATCACAACACAACTCTAAAAACATAAATAAGTCATACAAGCATCATAATACAAGCCAGGGGCCTCGAGGGCTCGAATACAAGTGCTCGATCATAGACGAGTCAGTGGAAGCAACAATATCTGAGTACAGACATAAGTTAAACAAGTTTGCCTTAAGAAGGCTAGCACAAACTGGGATACAGATCGAAAGAGGCACACTCCTCCTGCCTGGGATCCTCCTAAACTACTCCTGGTCGTCGTCAGCGGCCTGCACATAGTAGTAGGCACCTCCGGTGTAGTAGGAGTCGTCGTCGATGGTGGCGTCTGGCTCCTGGGCTCCAGCATCTGGTTGCGACAACTAGAAGGGAAAGGGGGAAAAGAGGGAGAAAAGCAACCGTGAGTACTCATCCAAAGTACTCGCAAGCAAGGATCTACACTACATATGCATGGGTATATGTGTAAAGGGGCAATATCGATGGACTGAACTGCAGAATGCTAGAATAAGAGGGGGATAGCTAGTCCTATCGAAGACTATGCTTTTGGCAGCCTCCATCTTGCAGCATGTAGAAGAGAGTAGATTGAAGTTCTCCAAGTATCATCGGATAGCATAATCCTACCCAACGATCCTCTCCTCGTCGACCTGTGAGAGAGCGATCACCGGGTTGTATCTGGCACTTGGAAGGGTGTGTTTTATTAAGTATCCGGTTCTAGTTGTCATAAGGTCAAGGTACAACTCCGGGTCGTCCTTTTACCGAGGGACACGGCTATTCGAATAGATAAACTTCCCTGGAGGGGTGCACCACATAACCCAACACGCTCGATCCCATTTGGCCGGACACACTTTCCTGGGTCATGCCCGGCCTCGGAAGATCAACACGTCGCAGCCCCACCTAGGCACAATAGAGAGGTCAGCACGCCGGTCTAAATCCTATGCGTGCAGGGGTCTGGGCGCATCGCCCATTGCACACCTGCACGTTGCGTACGCGGCCGGAGAGCAGACCTAGCAACCTCCATTTCAAGGGAAGTTGCGTTACGCGGTCCAACCCGGCGCGCGCCGCTCAGTCGCTGACGTCACGAACGCTTCGGCTGATACCACGACATCGAGTGCCCATAACTGTTCCCGCGTAGTTGGTTAGTGCATATAGGCCAGTGGCCAGACTCAGATCAAATACCAAGAACTCGTTAAGCGTGTTATTTTTAAGGATCCGCGAACGCCGTCCAGGGCCAGACCCACCTCTCTCCTAGGTGGTCTCAACCTGCCCTGTCGCTCTGCCACAAAGTAACAGTCGGGGGCCGTCGGGAACCCAGGCCCACCTCTACCGGGATGGAGCCACCTGCCCCTTCAGCCCCCATCTCCGAACAGTATCATAAGTAATGTAACAGTATAAAGTATATAGCATATGCCCGTGATCACCTCCCGAAGTGATCATGGCCCAGTAGTATAGCATGGCAGACGGACAAGAGTGTAGGGCCACCGATGGAACACTAGTATCCTATACTAAGCATTAGGATAGCAGGTAAGGGTAACAACTGTAGCAACAATGACAGGCTATGCAGCAGAATAGGATTAACCGAAAGCAGTAACATGCTACACTACTCTAATGCAAGCAGTAGATAGAAGGAATAGGCGATATCTGGTGATCAAAGGGGGGGCTTGTCTGGAAGCTCAGCCGAGAAGGAGGGGTCGCCAACACCGTAGTCGATCGGGGCAGCAGCAGCGGCAGTCTCGTTGTCTACCGGAGAGAAGAGGGGGAAGAAACAATGAATACAATGCAAACAGATGCATAACGATGCATGACAAGACAAGTAACGGTGTCAGGTGTGCCCTAACGCAGTAGGAGGTGATACCGGCGAAGGGGGAACAACCGGGAAAGTATTCCCGGTGTTTGACGTTTTCGGAGAGATGGAACGGAGGTGGATTGTTGCATGTTCGCTATGCTAGGGATGTGTGGCTGACGAATGGAGAGGGTATCCGTATTCGTCTCGTCGTTTTGAGCAACTTTCATGTACAAGGTATTTTCATCCGAGCTACGGATTATTTTATATTAATTTTTAAAGTTTTAATTCATTTTCTAAATTTAACAGATTTAATTAAATCCAAAAATAATAAGGTTAATTGCTAGATACACCCAAAAGTGTACCCAGCCAAGTGTTGGAGTGGCTCACAGTGGGACCCGATTGACTGCTGAGTCAGCAGTCAACAGTGCATTTGAGTGGGTCAAACTGATGCGCGGGACCGGTCTGTCATAGACGCATCCACCTAACTAACAGATTAGTTAGTTAACTAGGAGTTTAATTAATGTTAAGCTAATTAAGCAAGTTTAATTAAGTTAATTAAGTTAATTACTTATTTTTTATTCTTATTTTCGTTCTGGAAAAAGAGGGACACGGGACCCAGGTGGCAGTGGCCCAAGGGGCTAAACGGGGTGAAGCCAACAGGCGCGGATGCCCGCTATCAGGCGAAGGCCGCAGCCCGGTGCGACGAGGCACGCAGGGCCACAGCGAGCGGCGCCGGTAGCGGTTAGGGCGGCGTCGAGCAGCAGGTGGCGGCAGCACGACGGAGCAGGGTGGTCGGGACCGTGGAGGACGCTGGCGGCGGGCAGCGCGATACAGCGGAGCAATAACGCGCGCGGCAGAGCGGTAGAGGCGGGACAGCGCGGCTAGGCGCGGACGGCGGCCGGCAGAGTGTAGCGGGCGCGTGTGGGCGTGGGAGCAGAGCTCCAAGCGCGGCGGCGCTACAGACGGGAGCGACGAGCTGCGCGGGGGAAAGAGGCGGGTGTGAGGAGGCAGGGCGCGGCCCTGGGTGGCCGTGGCCCAGGCGGGCGCGAGCGAACTCGGCTGCGGGTGCGGTGAGCACCAACCAGGGGTGACGCGGGCACGGCCGGTGCGTGCAAGGGGTCGCGGTGACCGATAGGGGAACGGGCGGTGTTGCGACGAACGCTCGCATTAGGCGCGACGACGAGCGAGGGCTAGGGGCGGTGAGCGCGGCCAGACACGGGTTCAGGCATGCGGAGTGCGGCACCGGGTTCGAGCGTCGCGCGCGGGGAGGAGGAGGGGACGGCGCCTCACCGCGGGGCCGTAGGGTTCGGGGCAGTGGGGGTTGAGGAGGAGGATGGAGACGACCGGGCGACGGGGAGGCAGCCCGGCGGGGGAGCGGTCCGGCGAGGGGGAGTCGAGGAGGAGGTCGGCGAGGTGGAGGGATCGGCGACGGGGACGCAGGGGCGAGCGTCGGGGTTGGCCCTGGTGCCCGATCCGATCCAGACGGAAACAGGGGAGAGAGGGGGAGTGGGGTAGTGGGTGGATTAGGGTTTCGGGAGTGGGGGTGGCCTAAGTAGGCCAGGGGTGGGCCGGTGCTACCTCTTGACTACTGCGTTGGTTTTCCCTTGAAGAGGAAAGGGTGATGCAGCAAAGTAGCGTAAGTATTTCCCTCAGTTTTTGAGAACCAAGGTATCAATCCAGTAGGAGGCTACGCGCGAGTCCCTCGCACCTACACAAAACAAATAAATCCTCGCAACCAACGCGATAAGGGGTTGTCAATCCCAACACGGTCACTTACGAGAGTGAGATCTGATAGGATAATATTTTTGGTATTTTTAGGATAAAGATGCAAAGTAAAATAAAAGCAAAGGAAATAACTAAGTGTTGGAAGATTAATATGATGAAGATAGACCCGGGGGCCATAGGTTTCACTAGTGGCTTCTCTCAAGAGCATAAGTATTTTACGGTGGGTGAACAAATTACTATTGAGCAATTGACAGAATTGAGCATAGTTATGAGAATATCTAGGTATGATCATGTATATAGGCATCACGTCCAAGACAAGTAGACCGACTCCTGCCTGCATCTACTACTATAACTCCACACATCGACCGCTATCCAGCATGCATCTACAGTATTAAGTTCATAAGAACAGAGTAACGCCTTAAGCAAGATGACATGATGTAGAGGGATAAATTCATGCAATATGATAAAAAAAACCATCTTGTTATCCTCGATGGCAACAATACAATACGTGCCTTGCTGCCCCTACTGTCACTGGGAAAGGACACCGCAAGATTGAACCCAAAGCTAAGCACTTCTCCCATTGCAAGAAAGATCAATCTAGTAGGCCAAACCAAACTGATAATTTGAAGAGACTTGCAAAGATAACCAATCATACATAAAAGAATTCAGAGAAGATTCAAATATTGTTCATAGATAAACTTGATCATAAACCCACAATTCATCGGTCTCAACAAACACACCGCAAAAGAAGATTACATCGAATAGATCTCCACGAGAGAGGGGGAGAACATTGTATTGAGATCCAAAAAGAGAGAGGAAGCCATCTAGCTAATAACTATGGACCCGAAGGTCTGAGGTAAACTACTCACACTTCATCGGAGAGGCTATGGTGTTGATGTAGAAGCCCTCCGTGATGGATGCCCCCTCCAGCGGAGCTCCGGAATAGGCCCCAAGATGGGATCTCGTGGGTACAGAAGGTTGCGGCACTGGAATTAGGTTTTTGGCTCTGTATCTGATCGTTTGGGGGTACGTAGGTATATATAGGACGAAGAAGTACGTCGGTGGAGCAACATGGGGCCCACGAGGGTGGAGGGCGCGCCTGGGGGGTAGGCGCGCCCCCCTACCTCGTGGCCTCCTGGAAGCTTCTCTTACGTAGGGTCCAAGTCTCCTGGATCATGTTCGTTCCGAAAATCACGTTCCCGGAGGTTTCATTCCGTTTGGACTCCGTTTGATATTCTTTTTCTGCGAAACTCTGAAATAGGCAAAAAACAACAATTCTGGGCTGGGCCTCCGGTTAATAGGTTAGTCCCAAAAATAATATAAAAATGAATAATAAAGCCCAATAATGTCCAAAAGCATAAGATAATATAGCATGGAGCAATCAAAAATTATAGATACGTTGGAGACGTATCAAGCACCCCCAAGCTCAATTCCTGCTCGTCCTTGAGTAGGTAAATGATAAAAATAGAATTTTTGATGCGGAGTGCTACTAGGCATAATTTCAATGTAATTCTTCTTAATTGTGGTATGAATATTCAGATCCGAAAGATTCAAGATAAAAGTTCATATTGACATAAAAATAATAATACTTTAAGCATACTAATTAAGCAATTATGTCCTCTCAAAATAACATGGCCAAAGAAAGTTCATCCCTACAAAATCATATAGTTTAGTCATGCTCCATTTTCGTCACACAAGAATGCTCTCATCATGCACAACCCCGATGACAAGCCAAGCAATTGTTTCATACTTTAGTAATCTCAAACTTATAAACCTTCACGCAATACATGAGCGCGAGCCATGGACATAGCACTATGGGTGGAATAGAATATGATGATGGGGGTTATGTGGAGAAGACAAAAAAGGAGAAAGTCTCACATCAATGAGGCTAATCAATGAGCTATGGAGATGCTCATCGATTGATTTTAATGCAAGGAGTAGGGATTGCCATGCAACGGATGCACTAGAGCTATAAATATATGAAAACTCAACAAAAGAAACTAAGTGGGTGTGCATCCAACTTGCTTGCTCACGAAGACCTAGGGCACTTGAGGAGGCCCATTGTTGGAATATACAAGCCAAGTTCTATAATGAAAAATTCCCACTAGTATATGAAAGTGAGAAAACAAGAGACTCTCTATCATGAAGATTATGGTGCTACTTTGAAGCACAAGTGTGGTAAAGGATAGTAACATTGTCCCTTCTGTCTTTTTCTCTCATTCATTTTTTTGGGCCTTCTCTTTTTATTATGGCCTTTCTCTTTTTTTTATTCCTCACTTGGGACAATGCTCTAGAAAATGATGATCATCACACTTCTATTAATTTACAACTCAATGATTACAACTCGATACTAGAATAAAGTATGACTCTATATGAATGCCTCCGGCGGTGTACCGGGATATGCAATGAACCAAGAGTGACATGTATGAAAGAATTATGAACGGTGGCTTTGCCACAAATACTATGTCAACTACATGATCATGCTAAGCAATATGACAATGATGAATGTGTCATGATAAACGGAGTGGTGGAAAGTTGCATGGCAATATATCTCGGAATGGCTATGGAAATGCCATAATAGGTAGGTATGGTGGCTGTTTTGAGGAAGATATAAGGAGGTTTATGTGTGAAAGAGCGTATCATATCACGGGGTTTGGATGCACCGGCGAAGTTTGCACCAACTCTCAATGTGAGAAAGGGCAATGCACGGTACCGTAGAGGCTAGCAATGACGGAAGGGTGAGAGTGCGTATAATCCATGGACTCAACATTATTCATAAATAACTCACATACTTATTGCAAAAATCTACAAGTCATCAAAAACCAAGCACTACGCGCATGCTCCTAGGGGGATAGATTGGTAGGAAAAGACCATCGCTCGTCCCCGACCGCCACTCATAAGGAGGACAATCAAAGAACACCTCATGTTCCAAATTTGTTACATAACGTTTACCATGCGTGCATGCTACGGGACTTGCAACCTTCAACACAAGTATTTCTCAAATTCACAACTACTCAACTAGCACAACTTTGATATTATTACCTCCATATCTCAAAACAATCATCAAGTATCAAACTTCTCTTAGTATTCAAAACACTCATAAGAAAGTTTTTACTATTCTTGAATACCTAGCATATTAGGATTATTTAAGCAAATTACCATGCTATTTAAGACTCTCAAAATAATCTAAGTGAAGCATGAGAGATCAATAGTTTCTATAAAACAAATCCACCACCGTGCTCTAAAAGATATAAGTGAAGTACTAGATCAAAACTATATAACTCAAAAGATATAAGTGAAGCACATAGAGTATTCTAATAATTTCCAAATCATGTGTGTCTCTCTCAAAAGGTGTGTACAGCAAGGATGATTGTGGTAAAATAAAAAGCAAAGACTCAAATCATACAAGACGCTCCAGGCAAAACACATATCATGTGGTGAATAAAAATATAGCTCCAAGTAAAGTTACCGATGGAAGTAGACGAAAGAGGGGATGCCTTCCGGGGCATCCCCAAGCTTTGGCTTTTAGGTGTCCTTAGATTATCTTGGGGGTGCCATGGGAATCCCCAAGCTTATGCTCTTGCCACTCCTTGTTCCATAATCCATAAAATCTTTCACCCAAAACTTGAAAACTTCACAACACAAAACTCAACAGAAAATCTCGTGAGCTCTGTTAGCGAAAGAAAACAAAAGACCACTTCAAGGTACTGTAATGAACTCATTCTTTATTTATATTGGTGTTAAACCTACTGTATTCCAACTTCTCTATGGTTTATAAACTCTTTTACTAGCCATAGATTCATCAAAATAAGCAAACAACACACGAAAAACAGAATCTGTCAAAAACAGAACAGTCTGTAGTAATCTGTAACTAACGCAAACTTATGGAACTCCAAAAAATCAGCCAAAATAGGAAGACCTATAAAATTTGTTTATTGATCAGTAGCAATTGGAATAAGTATTTTATCACGTTCTGGTGATTTTTAACAATTATTTTCGTGAACAGAAAGTTTCTGGAAATTTCTGCAAGATCAAATAACTATCATCCAAAAAGATCCTATAGGTTTAACTTGGCACAAACACTAATTAAAACATAAAAACACATCTAACCAGAGGCTAGATCAAATATGTATTCCTAAACAGAAGCAAAAAGCAAAAAAATAAAAATAAAATTGGGTTGCCTCCCAACAAGCGCTATCGTTTAACGCCCCTAGCTAGGCATAAAAGCAAGGATAGATCTAGGTATTGCCATCTTTGGTTTTCAACTTTTTAGCGGAATCAAGCTCGAATCCGGGAGGTTCTTTACGTTTCCCTTCATATTATGTAATTCTTAGATCTAAAGAATCCAACCGCTTATTGCAAAGAGTAATCAACATATTCATACGGTGAATATTTCCGCTAACGTTCTTAAGAGGTTCAAGAGACTTCTGTAAAATCTTAGTTACTTCGCAAAAAATTTCAAAAACTTGTGTCTCTTCCTGGGTAGGATGAGGCCCCTTTTATTAGGTAGTGTTCCCACTATACCTTCTATAACTTCAAGCGCAATATGGGGATCAATTTCAATAAAATTGCCTTTGGCAACACAATCCAAGAGTTGTCTATGAGACATATTTAATCCAACATAAAAATTGCGAAGCAAAATTCTCAGCTTCACTTCAAAGGTACAATTACGATAAGACTCCGTTATTCTCAACCAGGTATCTTTTAAGTTTTGTCCTTGTCTCTGTTTGAAGTGAAAGACTTCAAACTTAGGGGACAACGGAGTGGATAAGGGACTAGCCATAACGACAAGCAAACGAAAAAGAGGAGAACAAAAAAGAGGCGAATAAAACGGCAAGGGTGAAGTGGGGGAGAGGAAAACGAGAGGCAAATGGCAAATAATGTAATGTGGGAGATAAGGGTTTGTGATGGGTACTTGGTATGTTGACTTTTGCATAGACCTCCTCGGCAACGGCGCCCGAAATGGCTCGTTGTCGGGAGTCAAATCTTGACTTGACTTCGCGTAAGCCTCCCCGGCAACGGCGCCAGAAATCCTTCTTGCTACCTATTGAGCACTGGGTTGGTTTTCCCTTGAAGAGGAAAGGGTGATGCAGCAAAGTAGCGTAAGTATTTCCCTCAGTTTTTGAGAAACAAGGTATCAATCCAGTAGGAGGCTACGCGCGAGTCCCTCGCACCTACACAAAACAAATAAATCCTCGCAACCAACGCGATAAGGGGTTGTCAATCCCTACACGGTCACTTACGAGAGTGAGATCTGATAGATATGATAGGATAATATTTTTGGTACTTTTATGATAAAGATGCAAAGTAAAATAAAAGCAAAGGAAATAACTAAGTGTTGGAAGATTAATATGATGAAGATAGACCCGGGGGCCATAGGTTTCACTAGTGGCTTCTCTCAAGAGCATAAGTATTTTACGGTGGGTGAACAAATTACTGTTGAGCAATTGACAGAATTGAGCATAGTTATGAGAATATCTAGGTATGATCATGTATATAGGCATCACGTCCAAGACAAGTAGACCGACTCCTGCCTGCATCTACTACTATTACTCCACACATCGACCGCTATCCAGCATGCATCTAGAGTATTAAGTTCATAAGAACAGAGTAACGCCTTAAGCAAGATGACATGATGTAGAGGGATAAATTCATGCAATATGATAAAAAAACCATCTTGTTATCCTCCATGGCAACAATACAATACGTGCCTTGCTGCCCCTACTGTCACTGGGAAAGGACACCGCAAGATTGAACCCAAAGCTAAGCACTTCTCCCATTACAAGAAAGATCAATCTAGTAGGCCAAACCAAACTGATAATTCGAAGAGACTTGCAAAGATAACCAATTACATAAAAGAATTCAGAGAAGATTCAAATATTGTTCATAGATAAACTTGATCATAAACCCACAATTCATTGGTCTCAACAAACACACCGCAAAAGAAGATTACATCGAATAGATCTCCATGAGAGAGGGGGAGAACATTGTATTGAGATCCAAAAAGGGAGAGGAAGCCATCTAGCTAATAACTATGGACCCGAAGGTCTGAGTTAAACTACTCACACTTCATCGGAGAGGCTATGGTGTTGATGTAGAAGCCCTCCGTGATGGATGCCCCCTCCGGCGGAGCTCCGGAACAGGCCCCAAGATGGGATCTCATGGGTATAGAAGGTTGCGGCGGTGGAATTAGGTTTTTGGCTCCATATCTGATCGTTTGGGGGTACGTAGGTATATATATAGGAGGAAGAAGTACGTCGGTGGAGCAACGTGGGGTCCACGAGGGTGGAGGGCGCGCCTGGGGGGGGGGGGGTAGGCGCACCCCCTACCTCGTGTCCTCCTGGAAGCTTCTCTTACGTAGGTTCCAAGTCTCCTAGATCATGTTCATTCCGAAAATCACGTTCCCGAAGGTTTCATTCCGTTTGGACTCCGTTTGATATTCTTTTTCTGCGAAACTCTGAAATAGGCAAAAAAAATAGCAATTCTGGGCTGGGCCTCTGGTTAATAGGTTAGTCCCAAAAATAATATAAAAGTGAATAATAAAGCCCAATAATGTCCAAAACAGAAGATAATATAGCATGGAGCAATCAATAATTATAGATACGTTGGAGACGTATCAGCCGGCAGGCCGCTCGGCCACACGGCCAACTGGGCCAAGGCCTAGTCGGGAGGGGCGAAAGTTGTCCCCCCCTTTTTCAATGTTATATTTTATTTTCTATTTATTATAGTTTTATAAAATATATACAAAAGCACCTAAATTAGTGTGACTAGGTTTACCACTGCCACAAAAAGTTTCACACCTAATTAAAATGGTTTAATATCTTATAAATTATAAAAGGCACTTATTTAATTGTTTAAGCTATTGTTTTATTTATTTTGGGGCTTATAATTGCTCTATAAAAATGTGGTTTCTCCACCATAATTACCTATGCATTATTTGGCTCACTCCGAACATTTTAGTTTTAAATATTTGAAAACTTTTATTGTTTGCTTGATTTTGAATTTGAATTTGAATCGGTTTCGAACTAACGCGAGATTAGCAACAGTAATCGAGGTGACGTGGCGTCATTAGCAGAGGTTCACTGTAGCTTAAATATCCGGTCGTCACAATTCTCCTCCACTACAAGAAATCTCGTCCCGAGATTTAAGAGGTGTAGCAAGGGGGAATGATCTGGTTACGAAATTCTACCGAATCTTCTTGGTCTTGGATGCTCTTCCCAAAGTAGTTGATCCCTTTCGTTGGTGTCTTTATTTCTCTGCTCCAGGTCATCATGATGAAGTCGGTATTCTTCCTTCAGGATCTCCATCGTACTTACGGAAAGACAAAGGGGAAAACTCGAGAAGGACGGAGCTCAACATATGTTTGGTACCTGGGGGCTATCCCGGTGAACGAGGCATAGACGCATCTCTCAAGTTGAAATTCAAGAAAGTCATCAAGAGCAAAGTAAGAAAGTGCAATAAGAAGTTTCAAGCGGATAGGCGATCGTTCGTTGCCTGAAACAGAGTGTGAAAGGGGTTCAGAGCAATGGGAATAAGTATTATGTTTGATACCAGAATTGACGATCTCCCAGAAGGTGGATCGTGAATTACATATGAGGCCATGTGTGAGGAATATCTTTGGGAACAGGGGGTGTACAGGAGAGTCAGGTTTCGATCCTGTAGAACTGTGTGTTATAGGCCCACCATGTGGGTTAAAGGTAGAAATGGCGGTGACATCTTGCACAGTCATGATAGCAAGGCATGTCAGTGGGTAGCCTGTCAGTTATATGTCAGCAACAACGTCGGTACCAAGGGCGAGGGACAAAGAGAACCTTTTTTCTGCTCGTTGAAATGAGGCGGACCAATAGGCAAAGTTCTCGTCCATCGGTGGTTACCGGAATGCTATCGACAGATGCAACAGGGTCTTACTGACACGGTTTTACACCAAGGTGTTTACATAAGGAGAAGAATATTACTGCTTAGATCATATGGATCACAAGGAAGGTTAAACAAATCAATGGAAAGGAATATGTGATCATCAGATCAAACAGAACAATGGAAAGGAAAATGTGTTTGACACATGTACCAGGGGTATACCCTTCCCAAGGACAAGAAGAGCAAGATATCCACGACATGAGATAATGTAGAAAACCCTTTAGGTAGGGGAGAAAAATTTCATGACATTACCCATACAGCGGTGTTTGGATAATTGAGCAGGAAACATTTAGCATTGGGCTTCAAATGTTCTTGTTGAAAATCGGAGTAACACAGACATGCTTCGAGATAGCATTGACAAGGTCTTCAAGCAAAGGTCAGACCTTGGATACACAAAGGATCCATCAGGAAAAACTTATTAAACAAGTCATTCAATTTCCTCATGGAAGAATGGTTAACCTTGTTAAAAAGGAAACTATAACACTAGGTCCTCCGGCCAGGTGTGCTAGGAATGACACCACCTTACCGAGTCATATAAAGACCAATGTTATAACCCTTGGAAATATGTTCCAACCATCATATCTGTCCGAGGTTCGGATCCGATTGGTGTCAGGATACCTCCGACTTGGGATGCCTGAGAAGAAAGGTGCAACACAAATTGACGAGATGACAATGTAAGATTCTCGGGAAATGAACTATGGGAGCGAGTTCCAAATCAAGAGTTCATCATTAAACCAAGGAGAGGATGAGGGGGTGGTTGATGAACTAAACAACAACTCATCGAGATTTCCAAAAGATGGATTTCCACAATCATGTGATCAAGGAGATAACATTTGTCAGTTCAAGTGATATAATGAGGTATGCTCGAGGAAAACATACACAATTAAATATTTGTTGAAAGGTGCACCCAAAATATGGGCTTAGGTAGCATGGTCAATGTTAGAATGGTGATTCGATAACCAACGGTCTAAGAATGAAATATCGACCAATAACTTCAAAGCAATAGGGTTGCTAGAAGTTTTGAATTCGCACATCATAGTTCAATTGTCGGTTTTCCGGTTAGAAACAACACGAGGACCAAGAGATGAATGTAGATGGCGAGAAGTATCACTATACCAAGAATTCTTAAGAGGTGGAGCAATCCTCGAAACATTCTTGATACAGAAGACAATAATACTACAAGGTAGAACACAACCTAAGCCAGATAGCAAGGAAATCAAGGTACAACACAAAACATGAACAAGTTTGTGTTGGGGGAAGGCAAGATTGTTGTCGATGATAACACTAATCATCGAGGGGCAAGGATGGTATTTCTCATCGGGTTCGATTGATATCCTATAAGAGCTCAGAATGTTGATGATGATCACGACACAATTGTCGAGAGATTTCATGAAGATGTAATCGATTGGCGATGACATCAAGTCAAAGGAATGATGACGCGAAAGGTTATTTCAACCACGAGTACGACGCAAACTCAAAATCAAGCTTGCTATTCAAGGAGAAATGATATGATGAGCAAAGTCGACGTAAGTTTAGCTCATCGTCGAAAATTGTGCTCCGGGAATAAAGAACCAGGTAGCATAGTTAAAATTTAGCACGATAAGGATATAGCCAATCAGGCTAGGAATGACTTCAAGGATTATTAAACTCATAAGCAATGAAAATTACTTATAGGAGCGCGGAATCGATTCACTTATGGATGCTCTCGGTTGACGACAACCCAGAACCCATGGAGTCACTATGACAGGGAAGGTACTACTTCATCAGAAATTCAGAAGATATATCCTCGAGATACCATGGGGGTAATACAAGAAGGCAGATCAAAATAGAGGTTGGGCAGGCGTATTGATCTACAGAAGGCAAGTACTCTAACATGTCCGAGAAATGGAATCAAGAAGAAACTATGGTCGGAACCATGGTTGCAAAAGACCAATTCGCATATATAACATGAACTTATACCAAAGAGGGTTTAAGAGAAGCATCCATGATAAGATCAGCATCGTGTCCATGGGCATGAACGCAAGGTTCAAGGTCGACTCCCACTTCTCCAATGCATAACCTTTCATTCACTCCTCGCATTCGATGAAGTTGTAGTGCTGAAATTTTATCTGGCATAACACCATTAGAGTATGACCCGTAGTAGTTTTCCGGGTTCACACAGATTAGAAAAGGCGTAGGTTCAACCCATCAGGGCCTCTGAGGAACATATACCACAAACTTAAAGAGTAAATAACACAAGCTCGAAGGTAGAGCATGGTTGACAAAAGGAGATGATGCGATTTACCAAAGGCACTAAGTATCAGGGAAGAACTCACAAGGTGGTTAAAAATGAGGCACTGTTGGATAATTATAACATCCCAAAATTCTAAGTTTTGGAATGTTATAATAAACAGATAGATTGGATTAATTGTTTGATTGATTGACTGAAAGTGAGTGGAATTCGAAATCTTTTGAAAGTTAAATGAGAGGGAATAAAAGGACTTTCCCAAACTTTCTTTTTGCTTTTATGATCACCATGGATTCAAATACTTTTCATCACAAAACCCTCGAGAGAAGATGACATGACTTCTTCCATTTATTTAAATGAAAAGGGGTGTTGAAAATATTTGAATATCAATTGAAAATATTTCCAATTCAGAAACTTCAAGCAACTCAATGATTTTCATGAGAGAAGATAAAATGACTTCTTCAAAACATATGAAATATGAGTTGGAAGTTTAAAAGGATCTAATTTAAAGTCCTTTTGGAAATTATTTTCATTTTGGAGTTATTTGAGTTTTATTCAAATTATTTTTCTCCAAAATAAAAATATACAGAAAATAGGGTAACATGATTCCCTACATCAGAAAATTGGAGAGAAATAAATTTGAAATCATTTTGGTATTTTTAAAATGATTTTTATTGGATTTTATTAAGGCAGTAGCATTGTTTGATTTATTTAAATTTGTGTGGATTTTATTTGACTTTACAAAAATGTTCACGATGTAGAAAATCTTTTTCTGAAAATTTTGATATATTATATGCCTATATAATATTTTAATTCATTTTGTTTTTCTTTTATTTTTGTTTGTCTGAAAAAAAATGTTAAAAAATAAACTTTGGACCGACCGGACCAGGCCGGCCCAGCTAGCCAAGCCACGGCCCAGCCGGCCCGTCACCGCGCCCCGCTCGTCCCCGAGCTCCTGCCGCTGTCCGCCTCCCGCACGACGCCGCCGCCGTCGTGATCACGTCGGGCACGCCTCCCATTGCCCCTCGCCCACGCCATCGCCTCCTCTCCCTCCTTAAAAAGCGGCCTCGGGCCCCGCCTCTCTCTCTGCTCCCGCCGCCGCCTCTCCCGCATCTCGTCGCCGCCGCCGACTTTGCTGCCGCCGCCGCTGCTCCGCCATTCGCCTCGCCGCCGTCGCATCCGCCGCTGCCCGCGCCGCCCTCTGCTGCAGCCGCCGCTCGCCGCCTCCCCTCGCCGCTCGCCTGCGCCACCGCCCGCGTCTCGCCTCGTCGCCGGAACCGCCACCAACATTGCCGGATCTCGCCGCCGCCGTGGTAACCACCCCGCCCTAATCTCGGCCGTCGGATCTCAATCCAACGGATCCGACTCCGTTCGTTTTTATTTTCTATCCGGCGCACTGTTCATTCGATAAGCCCTTGGTAGCGAACGTTCGCTAAATAGCCTTTTTGTTTTATTTTATTTCGGCCAGGGACCTATTCATGATAATTTTTCTTCACAGATTAGTCCCTGTACTTCAATCAGTCACTACTTTTTACTCGTTAGTCCAAATCCAATGAAACCAACGCCCACTTCTTTGTTACGATCCCCTCTATCCAGTAATCCAACTCAAACATGTTTTTGAAATTTTAAAATTTGAATTAGATCATATTTGAATTTGAATCTTCTTCTGATCGTAACTTGAGTTCCGTAGCTCCGATTTAGTTGATTCTTTTTGCAAATCGAAGCTATTGACCTAAACTTTCTGATAAGACCAAATTCACATAATTTTGGTACTATTAGAAATTGTTTTATGTTGCAAGATTTATTTGCTTGGTTTTGATGTTTTCCGAACTGTCTTCTTCGTTCTTCCCGATCTTTTGAGTGATTGCTTATGTGTGGTTACCATTGCTTGCTTACGATAGATTGACCGGAGTGTGACGAGTAGATCTATCCAGAGTATTGAGTGCGAATCATCTTCATCAACATTGCAGGCAAGTAACACTTTGATCATACTTTTCACTACCCAGTTTTATTGCATTAGATCAATCCTCAAACATTGCATGGTTAGGATCTAATTAAAATTGTGGGTATTGGGAAGTAGTTGAGGTAGTACCTATTACCTGTTTTATTATCAAACCCTTGGGAGTTACTTCTACGTTGCTTATATCGCTATGCTATGCTTGTAGACGTGGATTGGGTTTGAGAGATATTCATGAGAGATGTGAGATTGTTAATTAATGGTTTACTTAAGGTGGCAACTAAAACTCACATCTGGGTGGATTGAGGCACCTGGAGAACCCAGTGCTGCCTGTATTTTTGGATATCCCGGAGTACCCGTGTGATCATCCTATGGACCGCCACCCAAGCTCAAAGGGATCATGAGATTATTCATGCTAGAAACTTCCGTGTGCAGCCACAAGCTATTATGGACAAAGAGATTGCTGAGGTAAAAGAGAGGATGAGCAAAGGAAAGGCCAAAGGTTCTCGTAAGGATGAGCACGACACCTTATGGTTCGAGGACCGTGTATATGTGCCCAATAATGCAAAGATCAGGAAGTTAATACTTCAGGAGGCTCATGACTCACCATACTCGATTCGCCCTGGACACACCAAGATGTATTGGATTTGAAGGAGCGTTTCTGGTGGACTGGTATGAAGAAGGATATTGCGGAGTATGTAGTCATAGGTGATGTATGCCAGAGAGAGTAAAAGCAGAGCATCAGAAGCCAGCAGGGTTATTACAGCCTATGCCGATACCCGAATGGAAGTAGGATAAGCTTGGCATGCATTTGATTAGCGGGTTTCCCAGAACCCGAACGGGATATGATTCTATCTGGATAGTAATTGATTCGCTTGACCAAAGTGGCTCACTTTATCCCAGTGAAAACCACCTATACAAGTGCGAAGTTGGCCAAGATATATTTGACCAGGATCGTATGTCTGCATGGAGTTCCGAGGACCATCATATCAGATAGAGGAACACAGTTTACCTCAAAGTTTTGGAATCAGCTGCACCAGACTTTGGGTACTAGGCTAGAGTTCAGTACAGCCTTTCATCCGCAGACAGATGGATAGACCGAGAGAGTCAATCAGATTCTGGAGGACATGTTGAGAGCGTGTGCGCTAGATTATGGATCTAGTAGGGATGATAAATCTACCTTACGCGGAGTTCTCATACAACAGCAATTACCAAGCCAGTTTGAAGATGGCCCCTTTTGAAGCTTTGTATGGGAGAAGGAGCCAGACACCGTTGATGCGGGATGAAGTTGGAGACCGTCAGTTGTTTGGACCAAATGTGATCAAGGAGTCAGAAGAGAATGTTAAGTTGATTCGAGATAGACTGAAGGTAGCTCAGTCCTGGCAGAAGAGTTATGCAGACTTAAAAACACAAGGAGGTAGTCTATGAAATTGGAGACAGAGCATGTCTTCATGTGTCCCCTCTGCGAGGAGTTAAACTATTTGGAGTTAAGGGAAAGTTAGCCCCGAGATTTGTAGGACCATACCGAGTTTTGGAGCGTATGGGAGAAGTGGCCAACAAGCTGGAGTCAGTCGAAGGACTGTCAGGAGTTCATGATGTGTTTCACGTTTCCCAGTTGAAGAAGTGCCATGCAGAGATGGCCAATATTCCCCTGTAAGGACGCTTGACCCTGGAAAGGATAATGATGTTCCACGAAGTGGAGTATGGACTTCATAAGTATAAGTTTTTTTTATCTCGGTATGTGGGATATTCCCCGAGGATGAAGGGATGAATTACTATTGGATATAAAGGAGGTATGATGTTGGAAATATGTATCAATGGAAATTCCATGATGAGTCTAAGTAATCATGTCCTAGTTTGGTGCCAATAGAAGGAAGGAAGACAGTACAATTGGATGGATTTAAGAATACCAGGAAGTTGGATGTTGGATTAAGGATCAGTTGCTCGATGATGAGTTCAAGGTTTACAAGTGATGAGATGGGCCATAACCCACAGGCCCCAGGACCTGCCAAGAAGCAAGCACATTCTTGCTGAAGGAAAGACCCTGGAAGAAGTTATGATTTTATCAGCAAACGATCTTATAGGAGTTACGCAAAACCTGAGGGTTGGGAAGGAACGATAGAGGTTTGTTTGGCTTGCAGAATCAATGGATTTATCCGAACCTAGTTCGTTGACAAGAGAAATTCTGCAATGCTTGTGAGGATGACCGAGTGTTAGAATGCGAGATTCGCTAAACCATATACAAGGTAATGATTTGGGTGCGGGATGGATTGATCACCATACCGACTTACTCTTATTATTCGCTTTGCTATACGGGATGGTAAATCTGAGTGACTTACCTATAGTAGAGAGACGACGATCAAACCTTGCTTGAACCTTAGAATGGTATAAGAATGTTTCCCTTGTACATGGCAGTTGATGCCAATCGTAGGTTATACGGTGAGGATCAACCAGACCCATTTCCTGCAGGAGAAACTATAAAACGTTGACCACCATGAGATATCGATAGTTGTTTAGTTTTGGCGCCAGACCCGTCAGCTAAGAAGACCCAGTCTCGGAACAACCTTACCAAGAAAAAGGACAGAAGAATTGAGGTAAAGATTATGCCACTACCGGAAGAGCCCAGAGAAGGAATTTTCCAAGAATCTGAGAAGACTGACACTGTCAAAGATAAGGATGGAGTATATGAGTTTTGATGGGACCGTAACCATGTTTCTAAGGGTGGTAGCACCCCAGACCCCGGAGACGATCGATGGATTTTGAAGAACCCAAGCCTAACCTATTTCTTTCTAGCCTCTCCGAATCTCGAGGACGAGATTCATTTTAAGGGTGGTAGTTTGTAACATCCCAAAATTCTAAATTTTGGAATGTTATAATAAACAGATAGATTGGATTGATTGTTTGATTGATTGACTGAAAGTGAGTGGAATTCGAAATCTTTTGAAAGTTAAATGAGAGGGAATAAAAGGACTTTCCCAAACTTTCTTTTTGCTTTTATGATCACCATGAATTCAAATACTTTTCATCACAAAACCCTCGAGAGAAGATGACATGACTTCTTCCATTTGTTTAAATGAAAAGGGGTGTTGAAAATATTTGAATATCAATTGAAAATATTTCCAATTCAAAACTTCAAGCAACTCAATGATTTTCATGAGAGAAGATAAAATGACTTCTTCAAAACATATGAAATATGAGTTGGAAGTTTAAAAGGATCTAATTTAAAGTCCTTTTGGAAATTATTTTCAATTTGGAGTTATTTGAGTTTTATTCAAATTATTTTTCTCCAAAATAAAAATATACAGAAAATAGGGTAACATGATTCCCTACATCAGAAAATTGGAGAGAAATAAATTTGAAATCATTTTGGTATTTTTAAAATGATTTTTATTGGATTTTATTAAGGCAGTAGCACTGTTTGATATATTTAAATCTGTGTGGATTTTATTTGACTTTACAAAAATGTTCACGATGTAGAAAATCTTTTTTTGAAAATTTTGATATATTATATGCCTATATAATATTTTAGTTCATTTTGTTTTTCTTTTATTTTTGTTTGTCTGAAAAAAATGTTAAAATAAAACTTTGGACCGACCGGACCAAGCCGGCCCAGCTCGCCAAGCCACGGCCCAGCCGGCCCGTCACCGCGCCCCGCTCGTCCCCGAGCTCCCGCCGCTGTCCGCCTCCCGCACGATGCCGCCGCCGTCGTGACCGCGTCGGGCACGCCTCCCATTGCCCCTCGCCCACGCCATCGCCTCCTCTCCCTCCTTATAAAGCGGCCTCGGGCCCCGCCTCTCTCTCCGCTCCCGCCGCCGCCTCTCCCGCATCTCGTCGCCGCCGCCGACTTTGCTGCTGCCGCCGCTGCTCCGCGCTTCGCCTCGCCGCCGGCGCATCGCGCCGCTGCCCGCGCCGCCCTCTGCCGCAACCGCCACTCGACGCCTCCCCTCGCCGCTCGCCTGCGCCACCGCCCACGTCTCGCCTCGTCGCCGGAACCGCCTCCGACATCGCCGGATCTCGCCGTCGTCGTGGTAACCACCCCGCCCTAATCTCGGCCGTCGGATCTCAATCCAACGAATCCGACTCCGTTGTTTTTATTTTCTATCTGGCGCACTGTTCGTTCGATAAGCCCTTGGTAGCGAACGTTCGCTAAATAGCCTTTTTGTTTTATTTTATTTCAGCCAGGGACCTATTCGTGATAATTTTTCTTCACAGATTAGTCCCTGTACTTCAATCAGTCACTACTTTTTACTCGTTAGTCCAAATCCAATGAAACCAACGCCCACTTCTTTGTTACGATCCCCTCTATCCAGTAATCCAACTCAAACATGTTTTTGAAATTTTAAAATTTGAATTAGATCAGATTTAAATTTGAATCTTCTTCTGATCGTAACTTGAGTTCCGTAGCTCCGATTTAGTTGATTCTTTTTGCAAATCGAAGCTATTGACCTAAACTTTCTGATAAGGCCAAATTCACATAATTTTGGTACTGTTAGAACTTGTTTTATGTTGCAAGAGTTATTTGCTTGGTTTTGATGTTTTCCGAACTGTCTTCTTCGTTCTTCCCGATCTTTCGAGTGATTGCTTATGTGTGGTTACCATTGCTTGCTTACGATAGATTGAGCAGAGTGTGACGAGTAGATCTATCCAGAGTATTGAGTGCGAATCATCTTCATCAACATTGCAGGCAAGTAACACTTTGATCATACTTTTCACTACCCAGTTTTATTGCAATAGATCAATCCTCAAACATTGCATGGTTAGGATCTAATTAAAATTGTGGGTATTGGGAAGTAGTTGAGGTAGTACATATTACCTGTTTTATTATCAAACCCTTGGGAGTTACTTCTACGTTGCTTATATCGCTATTCTATGCTTGTAGATGTGGATTGGGTTTGAGAGATATTCATGACAGATGTGAGATTGTTAATTAATGGTTTACTTAAGGTGGCAACTAAAACTCACATCTGGGTGGATTGAGGCACCTGGAGAACCCAGTGCTGCCTGTATTTTTGGATATCCCGGAGTACCCGTGTGATCATCCTATGGACCGCCACCCAGGCTCAAAGGGATCATGAGATTATTCATGCTAGAAACTTCCATGTGCAGCCACAAGCTATTATGGGCTCTAGCATAGTTGATTAAGTTGTGTGAGCTCTTGAAGAGGTAGACTAGCAGATGTAGGGGATGTAGGTGGTACTGTCTACCCAGAGTAGAGAGTTTACGCTTCTGAAAGACTGTGTCTCGGTCATCCGTTTCTCAAACATCATGCAGTGCGAGAATCAAGCGGAGGCGATCGAGTCTTGTGGGGAAAAGTGCACAAACCTCTGCAGAGTGTACAAACTAATCATGATTAGCCGTGTCCCCGGTTATGGACATCTTAAGTATCTAGTTCTTGGATTATCCCGTTGATCTCATCATGTTACTTTAATTAATTTTGTTGGGTTAATGATGTTACTTAATTGGGATTGAGTTGGAGGTACCTTCTCAATGTTTAACAACCACCATGATAGTTAAATAAAATTTATTCCTTTGCAGTAGGGAAAAATTGGCTTTTCGCAAAAACATTATAACCATAGAGCTTTTCCACCAGCCATATATGCATGTAGTGATAGTCTTTGTCCATCATTTCTCTATGGTGTGAATTTGCCAGCATATTCCATGTGCTGACCCGTTTTCGGGCTGCAACATTTCATGTTGCAGGATTCTTACGACGAGTAAGTGATACGTTAGGGTTATGATTTCTACACTCAACTTTGCCGTTGGTGTTGATGGGAATCCACAACCTTGTTAATTCCGCTATTTGGATTGAGGTAATAGTATTTACGTTACTTTATACATGTGATTTACCTCTGTTATAAATCCTCGAGTACTGTGTGTGTCAGCATACCGATCCAGGGATGACACTTAAGCACAGAGACTTGATCCATTCGGGTCGGGTCGCTACAATAATAATCCAACCAAGGATCTGGTGGTCCACAAGGGATCTGACGTGAGTATCAATATTCAACCAGAAGAAGTAATGCAAGGGCATCAGATTGTAGAAATATATGGATAACTTCAATGCTTAGATACAAAGGAAATATCATTTCCAAATCGGGGAATCAGAAGTAGAGGCTCTGATCAAAAGATAAACAAGTTGAATAGTCATAGATCGACAATCAATCAAGGTTTGATTTGCCGAGAGCCAACTCATGTCCGGAGTGACGTCTGAGGTCGGAAGAACAAATTCTAGGGTCTGATTGAGAATTGCGAGCATTCGCATCATATTGATTCAACAGACTCAAAATGATAGTGACAAAGGATGCCAACAAGATTACTATTCTTATGGGATTAACCATAATGCAAGCAAGCAAGAATTTCAAGAGCAATAAGCTGATTAGGATTTTCGGAGGATCGAATAGTATTTCGAAGAATTTTGTGAAACACCTGAACAACTGGGGATGAGCGCATACTCGATAAGTGTGAGGAATTATCCGTAGGGGTATTTAAGGTGGCAACGAACTGCAAGGCAGTATCTCAAAGCATTTTCAGAACAATAGAGAGAATTTCGGGGTATCTTGTAATAACAAGATCAACAGGAAATGATTGTATGAAGAACAAGTGTACGTGGTTATTCATAAGGGGGTTTATCGATGGAAGGGAGATGCAAAAGCGATGGCACAAAGTCTCGAGAGAACATCGCAGAGTATCTTCGGGATCCTTCGGTGCACCAAGCAATCATCTGGAGTGAGGGCTCTTCGGGAGGAAGTAGCTACGAGAACCTAGTGTTAGAGTCAGCAAAATCATTTAACCCGAGTAGAAGAGAGATAAGAGTCCCAGAGTATAGACGAGGAATAAAAGATCCTAATACCACCCAAATGGCGACGTGGGCCCGTAAGCCACACAGCCATGTTAGTAAAAGTTTTGTAATGTCTAGACTCGACTTCGGCCAAGGAGTGTGGAAGGGGGATTCCTATAGGCAGTCGGCTCTGATACCAACTTGTGACGCCCTCGATTCAATCATGCACGCAAACGTGTACGATCAAGATCAGTGACTCACGGGAAGATATCACAACACAACTCTAAAAACATAAATAAGTCATACAAGCCAGGGGCCTCGAGGGCTCGAATACAAGTGCTCGATCATAGACGAGTCAGCGGAAGCAACAATATCTGAGTACAAACATAAGTTAAACAAGTTTGCCTTAAGAAGGCTAGCACAAACTAGGATACAGATCGAAAGAGGCGCAGGCCTCCTGCCTGGGATCCTCCTAAACTACTCCTGGTCGTCGTCAGCGGCCTGCACGTAGTAGTAGGCACCTCCGGTGTAGTAGGAGTCTTCGTCGACGGTGGCGTCTGGCTCCTGGGCTCCAGCATCTGGTTGTGACAACCAGGTAGAAGGGAAAGGGGGAAAAGAGGGAGAAAAGCAACCGTGAGTACTCATCCAAAGTACTCGCAAGCAAGGATCTACACTACATATGCATGGGTATATGTGTAAAGGGGCAATATCGGTGGACTGAACTGCAGAATGCCATAATAAGAGGGGGATAGCTAGTCCTATCGAAGACTACACTTCTAGCAGCCTCCATCTTGCAGCATGTAGAAGAGATTAGATTGAAGTTCTCCAAGTATCATCAGATAGCATAATCCTACTCGACGATCCTCTCCTCGTCGACCTGTGAGAGAGCGATCACCGGTGAAAGATCTTGGATGTCGCCTAGAGGGGGGGTGAATAGGCGCTTTAAAATAATTACGGTTTAGGCTTGAACAAATGCGGAATAAACCTAGCGGTTAATTTGACAAGCACAAAACCTACAACAACTAGGCTCACCTATGTGCACCAACAACTTATGCTAAGCAAGATAAACAACTAAGTGATAGCAAGATATATGACAAGAAACAATATGGCTATCACAAAGTAAAGTGCATAAGTAAAGGGTTCGGGTAAGAGATAACCGAGACACGCGGAGACGACGATGTATCCCGAAGTTCACACCCTTGCGGATGCTAATCTCCGTTTGGAGCGGTGTGGAGGCACAATGCTCCCCAAGAAGCCACTAGGGCCACCGTAATCTCCTCACGCCCTCGCACAATGCAAGATGCCGTGATTCCACTAAGGGACCCTTGAGGGCGGTCACCGAACCCGTACAAATGGCAACCCTTGGGGGCGGTCACCGAACCCGTACACTTTGGCAACCCTTGGGGGCGGTCACCGGTACCCGTCAAATTGCTCGGGGCGATCTCCACAACCTAATTGGAGACCCCGACGCTTGCCCGAAGCTTTACACCACAATGATTGAGCTCCGAACACCACCAACCGTCTAGGGCGCCCAAGCACCCAAGAGGAACAAGCTCAAGGGCACCAAGCACCCAAGAGTAATAAGCTTCTCAACTTGTAACTTCCACGTATCACCGTGGAGAACTCAAACCGATGCACCAAATGCAATGGCAAGGGCACACGGAGTGCCCAAGTCCTTCTCTCTCAAATCCCACCGAAGCAACTAATGCTGGGGATGAAAATGAGAGGAAGAACAAGAAGGAGAACACCAAGAACTCCAAGATCTAGATCCAAGGGGTTCTCCTCACAAAGAGGAGAAAGTGATTGGTGGAAATGTGGATCTAGATCTCCTCTCTCTTTTCCCTCAAAAACTAGCAAGAATCCATGGAGGGATTGAGAGTTAGAAAGCTCGAAGAAGGTCAACAATGGGGGAAGAACACGAGCTCAAGGGATAAGGTTCATTGGGGAAGAAGACCCCCTTTTATAGAAGGGGAAAAATCCAACCGTTATGTGCTCAGCCCGCACACGAGCGGTACTACCGCTCCACGAGCGGTACTACCGCTCTGGCGGAAGAAGCAGGGAAAAGGAGCAACCAAACATGAACCTTGGGGCGGTAGTACCGCTTATAAGCGGTACTACCGCGCACCCCAGCGGTACTACCGCTGGAGGAGCAGAACATGGGACCAAAAAAACAGTAGCGGTACTACCGCTTATAGGCGGTACTACCGCCCATCAAGGCGGTACTACCGCTTATAGGTGGAACTGCCGTGCCTTACTGCCGTGCAACTACTGCAAAACTCGACACGAAAAATGCAAGACCCAAAATCGAGGCGGTACCAGCGCGGAACCGTAGCCGTACTATCGCTTATGGCCATAGGCGGTACTACCGCTTTGGACAGCGGCACTACCGCTTGGGGTGATAAGCGGTACTGCCGCTCCGGCCCGCGGTACTACCGCTGGGACCAAAACTGCCATAACTTCTGCATATGAGCTCCGAATTGAGCAAACTCAAGCTTGTTGGATTGAGAAAGACGAGTAGCATCAAAACTCAAGCTTGTTGGTTATAGTAAGAAGAGGCAGGGGAGGTATGCCAAAAAATAGAGGAGTGAAACCTCCAACCGAGAAGAACCGGCATAACCTCCAACATCGAAAACATCATAGAAGATGCGAGTGAACTCCGTTTTCGATGAACTCGAGCTTGTCATCAAGATGACCATAAGCTCCAAAACTCACAAAGAGAAGAACCAAACAAGAACCAACAAAGATGATGCAAGGATGCAATGGTTTGAGCTCTCTATGAACGATACGATCAAGCTACTCATCGAGAGCCCCCCTTGATAGTACGGCAATCGATCCTATAACCCGGTCTCCCAACTACCATCATGAGACCGGTAAAATAGAAAACCTATCAAGAGCAAACCTTTGCCTTGCACATGGTCCACTTGAGCTAGATGATGACGATCTTGACTCCCTCAAGTTGGACCACCTTTCTTGGTTGTGTTGGCTCGATGAAGACTAGTTGATTGCTCCCCCATACTCCACTATGGGTGAGCCACTCTTCCGCACATCTTCACAAGTCCATTGTCACCACAATGGACGGCAAGCTTCAAGCATTTGATCTCTTCATGATGCTTCACTTGAACTTGCACACCGCAACATCTTCACAAGTCCATTGTCACCACAATGGACGACAAGCTTCAAGCATTTGATCTCTTCATGATGCTTCACTTGAACTTGCACACCGCAACCTAACCCCACAAAGAACTCTCACGAAGACCATGGGTTAGTACACAAAGCGTAATTGACAATGCTTACCATACCATGGGATCGCTTGATCCCTCGGTACATCTTGTGCGCTTTGTTTGTTGATCAACTTGATTCACACTTGACTTAGTCTTGATCAACCTTGACTCTTTCCAACTCTCTTCGTTTGGATGATGTCTTGAAGGTAAACATGAACGATCACACAATCTTCTTCTTCCAGACATGCTTGCAATAAGCTCTACTCTCACATGACCAATTCTTTGGATAATTCCTTAATAACACCTTGGTCACCACATAAACTCCTTGAAACCAACACGTGGACTTCAAGAAATGCCTATGGACAAATCCTTCAAATATAACTCAAGGCAACCATTAGTCCATAGAGATTGTCATCAATTACCAAAACCAAACATGGGGGCACCGCATGTTCTTTCAACCGGGTTGTATCTGGCACTTGGAAGGGTGTGTTTTATTAAGTATCCAGTTCTAGTTGTCATAAGGTCAAGGTACAACTCCGGGTCGTCCTTTTACCGAGGGACAAGGCTATTCGAATAGATAAACTTCCCTGCAGGGGTGCACCACATAACCCAACACACTCGATCCCATTTGGCCGGACACACTTTCCTGGGTCATGCCCGGCCTCGGAAGATCAACACGTCGCAGCCCCACCTAGGCACAACAGAGAGGTCAGCACGCCGGTCTAAATCCTATGCGCGCAGGGGTCTGGGCCCATCGCCCATTGCACACCTGCACGTTGCGTACGCGGCCGGAGAGCAGACCTAGCAACCTCCATTTCAAAGGAAGTTGCGTTACGCGATGCAACCCGGCGCGCGCCGCTCAGTCGCTGACGTCACGAAGGCTTCGGCTGATACCACGACGTCGAGTTCCCATAACTGTTCCCGCGTAGTTGGTTAGTGCGTATAGGCCTGTGGCCAGACTCAGATCAAATACCAAGAACTCGTTAAGCGTGTTATTTTTAAGTAACCGCAAACGCCGACCAGGGCCAGACCCATCTCTCTCCTAGGTGGTCTCAACCTGCCCTGTCGCTCTGCCACAAAGTAACAGTCGGGGGCCGTCGGGAACCCAGGCCCACTTCTACCGGGATGGAGCCACCTGCCCCTTCAGCCCCCATCTCTGAATAGTATCATAAGTAATGTAACGGTATAAAGTATATAGCATATGCCCGTGATCACCTCCCGAAGTGATCACGGCCCAGTAGTATAGCATGGCATACGAACAAGAGTGTAGGGCCACTGATGGAACACTAGCATCCTATACTAAGCATTAGGATAGCAGGTAAGGGTAAAAACTGTAGCAACAATGACAGGTTATGCAGCAGAATAGGATTAACCGAAAGCAGTAACATGCTACACTACTCTAATGCAAGCAGTAGATAGAAGGAATAGGCGATATCTGGTGATCAAAGGGGGGGCTTGCCTGGAAGCTCAGCCGAGAAGGAGGGGTCGCCAACACCGTAGTCGATCGGGGCAGCAGCAGCGGCAGTCTCGTTGTCTACCGGAGAGAAGAGGGGGAAGAAACAATGAATACAATGCAAACAGATGCATAACGATGCATGACAAGACAAGTAACGATGTCAGGTGTGCCCTAACGCAGTAGGAGGTGATACCGGCGAAGGGGGAAACAACCGGGAAAGTATTCCCGGTGTTTGTCGTTTTCGGAAAGATGGAACGGAGGTGGATTGTTGCATGTTCGCTATGCTAGGGATGTGTGGCTGACGAACGGAGAGGGTATCCGTATTCGTCTCGTCATTTTGAGCAACTTTCATGTACAAGGTATTTTCATCCGAGCTACGGATTATTTTATATTGATTTTTAAAGTTTTAATTCATTTTCGAAATTTAACAGAATTAATTAAATCTGAAAATAATAAGGTTAATATCTAGATACACCCAAAAGTGTACCCAGCCAAGTGTTGGAGTGGCTGACAGTGGGACCCGGTTGACTGCTAAGTCAGCAGTCAACAGTGCATTTGACTAGGTCAAACTGATGCGCGGGACCGGTCTGTCATAGACGCATCCACCTAACTAACAGATTAGTTAGTTAACTAGGAGTTTAATTAATGTTAAGCTAATTAAGCAAGTTTAATTAAGTTAATTAATTAATTTTTAATTACTTCTTTTTGTTTTTATTCTTATTTTCGTTCTGGAAAAAGAGGGACACGGGACCCAGGTGGCAGTGGCCCAAGGGGCTAAAGGGGGCGAAGCCAACGGCGCGGATGCCCGCTATCAGGGGAAGGCCGCAGCCCGGTGCGACGAGGCACGCAGGGCCACAGCGAGCGGCGCCGGTAGCGGTCAGGGCGGCGTCGAGCAGCAGGTGGTGGCAGCACGACGGAGCAGGGTGGTCGGGACCGTGGAGGACTCTGGCGGCAGGCGGCGCGGTGCAGCGGAGCAGCAACGCGCGCGGCAGAGCGGCAGAGGCGGGACAGCGCGGCTAGGTGCGGACGGCGGCCGGCAGAGTGTAGCTGGCGCGCGTGGGCGTGGGAGAAGAGCTCCAAGCGCGGTGGCGTTACAGACGGGAGCGACGAGCTGCGCGGGGGAAAGATGCGGGTGTGAGGAGGCAGGGCGCGGCCCTGGGTGGCCGCGGCCCAAGCGGGCGCGAGCGAACTCGGCTGCGGGTGCGGTGAGCACCAACCAGGGGTGACGCGGGCACGACCGGTGCGTGCAAGGGGTCGCGGTGACCGATAGGGGGAGCGGGCGGTGTTGCGACGAACGCCCACACTAGGCGCGACGACAAGCGAGGGCTAGGGGCGGTGAGCGCGGCCAGACGCGGGTTCGGGCGTGCTAAGTGCGGCACCGGGGTTCGAGCGTCACGCGCGGGGAGGAGGAGGGGACGGCGCCTCACCGCGGGGCCGTAGGGTTCGGGGTAGTGGGGGTTGAGGAGGAGGATGGAGACGACCGGGCGACGGGGAAGCAGCCCGGCGGGGGAGCGGTCCGGCGAGGGGGAGTCGAGGAGGAGGTCGGCGAGGTGGAGGGATCGGCGACGGGGACGCAGGGGCGAGCGTCGGGGTTGGCCCTGGTGCCCAATCCGATCCAGACGGGAACAGGGGAGAGAGGGGGAGTGGGGGTAGTGGGTGGATTAGGGTTTCGGGAGTAGGGGTGGCCTAAGTAGGCCAGGGTGGGCCGGCAGGCTGCTCGGCCACACGCCCAACTGGGCCAATGCCTAGTCGAGAGGGGCGAAAGTTGTCTCCCCCCTTTTTCACTGTTATATTTTATTATCTATTTATTATAGTTTTATAAAATATATACAAAAGCACCTAAATTAGTGTGACTAGTTTTACCAGTGCCACAAAAAGTTTCACACCTAATTAAAATGGTTTAATATCTTATAAATTATAAAAGGCATTTATTTAATTGTTTAAGCTATTGTTTTATTTATTTTGGGGCTTATAATTGCTCTATAAAAATGTGGTTTCTCCATCATAATTACCTATGCATTATTTGGCTCACTCCGAACATTTTAGTTTTAAATATTTGAAAACTTTTATTGTTTGCTTGATTTTGAATTTGAATTTGAATCGGTTTCGAACTAACGCGAGATTAGCAACAGTAATCGAGGTGACGTGGCGTCATTAGCAGAGGTTCACTGTAGCTTAAATATCCGGGCGTCACATTTACTGATAAGGATTATGAATTCTCCATCGATCCTGATATAATTACTTTGGTTGAATCTGATCCTTTCTATGGCTATGAATATGAAACTGTTGTGGCACATCTTACTAAATTAAATGATATAGCCACCCTGTTCACTAATGATGAGAGAACTCGCTACTTGTATATCCTTAAAATATTTCCGTTCTCATTAAAGGGTGATGCTAAGATATGGTTTAATTCTCTTGATCCTGGTTGTGTGCGTAGTCCCCAGGATATGATTTATTACTTCTCTACTAAATATTTCCCCGCTCATAAGAAACAAGCTGCTTTAAGGGAAATATATAATTTTGTGCGAATTGAAAAAGAGAGACTCCCACAAGCTTGGGGGAGGCTTCTCCAATTACTTAATGCTTTGCCTGATCATCCTCTTAAGAAAAATCAAATACTTGATATCTTTTATAATGGACTAACTGATGCTTCCAAGGACCACTTGGATAGTTGTGCTGGTTCTGTTTTCAGGGAAAGAACACCAGATGAAGTTGGTACCAGGGAGAGTGTTGTCCACGTACCCTCGTAGACCGACAGCGGAAGCGTTATCACAACGCGGTTGATGTAGTCGTACGTCTTCACGATCTGACCGATCAAGTACCGAACGTACGGCACCTCCGAGTTCTGCACACGTTCAGCTCGATGACGTCCCTCGAACTCCGATCCAGCCGAGTGTTGAGGGAGAGTTTCGTCAGCACGACGGCGTGGTGACGATGATGATGTTCCACCGACGCAGGGCTTCGCCTAAGCTCCGCAACGGTATTATCGAGGTGTAATATGGTGGAGGGGGGCACCGCACACGGCTAAAATATCGTATATCAAGTGTGTCCATGGGGTGCCCCCTGCCCCCGTATATAAAGGAGCAAGGGGGAGGGCGCCGGCCTAGGGAGGAGAGGCGCGCCAGAAGGGGGAGTCCTACTCCCACCGGGAGTAGGACTCCTCCTTTCCTTGTGGGAGTAGGAGAAGGGAAGGGGAAAGGAGAAAGAAGGAAGGGGCGCCCCCCCTCCCTAGTCCAATTCGGACTAGCCCATGGGGAGGGGTGCGGCCACCCTTTGGGGTCTTTTTCTCCTTTCCCGTATGGCCCATTAAGGCCCAATACGGATTCCCGTAACTCTCTGGTACTCCGAAAAATACCCGAATCACTCGGAACCTTTCCGAAGTCCGAATATAGTCGTCCAATATATCGATCTTTACGTCTCGGCCATTTCGAGACTCCTCGTCATGTCCCCGATCTCATCCGGGACTCCGAACTCCTTCGGTACATCAAAACTCAATAAAACTGTCATCGTAACGTTAAGCGTGCGGACCCTACGGGTTCGAGAACTATGTAGACATGACCGAGACACCTCTCCGGTCAATAACCAATAGCGGGACCAGGATGCCCATATTGGCTCCCACATATTCTACGAAGATCTTTATCGGTCAGACCGCATAACAACATACGTTGTTCCCTTTGTCACCGGTATGTTACTTGCCCGAGATTTGATCGTCGGTATCTCGATACCTAGTTCAATCTCGTTACTGGTAAGTCTCTTTACTCGTTCCGTAATACATCATCCCGCAACTAACTCATTAGTCACAATGCTTGCAAGGCTTATAGTGATGTGCATTACCGAGTGGGCTCAGAGATACCTCTCCGACATTCGGAGTGACAAATCCTAATCTCGAAATACGCCAACCCAACAAGTACCTTTGGAGACACCTGTAGAGCACCTTTATAATCACCCATTTACGTTGTGACGTTTGGTAGCACACAAAGTGTTCCTCCGATAAACGGGAGTTGCATAATCTCATAGTCATAGGAACATGTATAAGTCATGAAGAAAGCAATAGCAACATACTAAACGATCGAGTGCTAAGCTAACGGAATGGGTCAAGTCAATCACGTCATTCTCCTAATGAGGTGATCCCGTTAATCAAATGACAACTCATGTCTATGGCTAGGAAACATAACCATCTTTGATTAACGAGCTAGTCAAGTAGAGGCATACTAGTGACACTCTGTTTGTCTATGTATTCACACATGTATTATGTTTCCGATTAATACAATTCTAGCATGAATAATAAACATTTATCATGATATAAGGAAATAAATAATACTTTATTATTGCCTCTAGGGCATATTTCCTTCAGTCTCCCACTTGCACTAGAGTCAATAATCTAGTTCATATCGCCATGTGATTTAACATCAATAATTCACATCATCATGTGATTAACACCCATAGTTCACATCTCTATGTGACCAACACTCAAAGGGTTTACTAGAGTCAATAATCTAGTTCACATCGCTATGTGATTAACACCCAAAGAGTACTAAGGTGTGATCATGTTTTGATTGTGAGATAATTTTAGTTCAACGGGCCTGTCACATTCAGATCCTTAAGTATTTTGCAAATTTCTATGTCTACAATGCTCTGCACGGAGCTACTCTAGCTAATTGCTCCCACTTTCAATATGTATCTAGACCGAGACTTAGAGTCATCTAGATTAGTGTCAAAACATGCAAGTTCTTTTCCATAAGCACGTATGACTATATTCGGAATACATGCCTACATTACATTGATGAATTGGAGCTAGTTCTGTGTCACCCTATGTTATGATTGTTACATGATGAACCACATCTGGCATAATTCTCCATCACTGATCCAATGCCTACGAGCTTTTCACATATTGTTCTTCGCTTATTTACTTTTCCGTTGCTACTGTTACAACCACTACAAAACCCAAAAATATTACTTTTGCTACTGTTACCGTTACTATCATACTACTTTGCTACTAAATACTTTGATGCAGATACTAAGTTATCCAGGTGTTGTTGAATTGACAACTCAACTGCTAATACTTGAGAATATTCTTTGGCTCCCCTTGTGTCGAATCAATAAATTTGGGTTGAATACTCTACCCTCGAAAACTGTTGCGATCCCCTATACTTGTGGGTTATCAACAAGCAATTCACGAATAATTAGTATAAGGAAGAGAAGTTTCACATGCAAATACACTATCATGGGAATCTTTTGTGATTGTGAGCACCCATCAAAATATTATATGCCAAAATTGTTGACGTTGGACAAGGAAGACAACGTAATGATTTATGTTTGTTCATATTCCCATAGAAGTTATATTGTCATAGACCCTTCAACATGTGGTGCTTGCCCCCCATCTTTGCTAGCAAAAAATTCCGCACCAAGTAGAGATACTACTTGTGCATCCAAAAACCCTTAAACCCAAATCTTATTTTCAAGAGTCCACCATACCTACCTAAGGATTGAGCAAGATCCTTCAAGTAAGTTGTCATCGGTGCAATAAGGCAATAAAAATTGCTTCTAAAAGTGTGAGCTCATTTAGTGTAAGAGAAAATTGAACGTTGTATGAACTTGTGATGGTAAAGAATAAAAGCGATGGACTACATAATAAAGGTTGCTATCACAAGGGGCAATATAACATGACGTTCTTTTGCACTAAGGGGTTGAGCATACAAACAAATAAGCCCATGGCAACCTCTGCTTCCCTCTGCGAAGGGCCTATCTTTTACTTTTCAGTATTTACTTTTATGCAAAGAGTCAAAAGTTTTTTCTCTCTATTCCTTTTTATTTTTCTCTTTTGGCAAGCACCATGTGGTGAGGAAAGATCTAGGCACATATGTATAGTTGAATATGGGTAGCATGAGTTATTATTATTGACATCACCCTTGAGGTGAATATGTTGGGAAGCAAAACAATAAGCCCCTATCTTTCTATGTGTCCGGTTGAAACGTTTTGCTCATGTGTATGTGGTGAGTGTTAGCAATCATAGAAGACTATATGATGGTTGAGTATGTGGAGCTCTTACTTAGACTATGTTGAATAAGTTGAATTGAAATTGCTTGATGGCTGAGAACATAGGTTGTTGAGTTTCAAGAGAATTCATTGTTTGAACCTTAACATGTGAATTGGTTGCTACTATAACATGAGAAATTTTATGAGAAAGAATTGTTGCTATGATGCTTGGAAAAGTGATTGAAATTATCATTGATCAAACTTATGCACTTTTCTAGCATTCACACTTCATAAATTATTTCTTTTATCATTTACCTACTCGAGGATGAGTAGGTATTAAGCTTGGGGATGCTGATACGTCTCCAACATATATATAATTTATGAAGTATTCATGCTATTTTATTATCATTCTTGGATGTTTTACAATCATTTTATAGCAACTGTATATCATTTTTTGGGACTAACCTATTGACCCAGTGCCCAATGCCAATTGCTGTTTTTTGCTTGTTTTTTACATCGCAGAAAATCAATATCAAACGAAGTCCAAACACCGCGAAATTTTTTGTGGATTTTTTATGGACCAGAAGACCACCAGTGGGCCAAAGAAGCACCAGGGGGTGCCCCGAGGGGGGCACAACCCACCAGGGCGCGCCTGGGGGCCCAGGTGGGTTGTGCCCACCTCGGTGGCCTCTCGCACCCCCTCTTTACCCTATAAATTCACAAAAATTCCAAAACCCTTCAGGGTTAACTAGATCAAAAGTTCCGCTGCCGCAAGGCTCTGTAGCCACTGAAAACCAATCTAGACCCTTTCCGGCACCCTGTCGGAGGGGGGAAACATCTCTGGTGGCCATCTTCATCATCCCGGCGGGCACCACGATGAGGAGAGTGTAGTCCACCCTCGGGGCTGAGGGTTTGTACCAGTAGCTATGTGTTTAATCTCTCTCTCTCTCTCCCGTGATCTATATCATTGGCTTTGTTAACATTGATGGATCATATGATGTTTCTCCCCTCTATACTCTAGTTCTGATGAATGGAATCTTTACCCTTTGAAGTTTTGTCTTGTCGGATTGAATATTCAGATATGAGAACACATGATGTATGTCTTGCGGTATGAGTACTTGAGGTGACAATGGAGTATCATATTTATTCACTTGATGTTTGTTATGGCACTCAACTTGCGGATTCCCGAGGTGACATTGGGGTAATCTATGCATAGGGGTTGATGCATGTTTTTATTATCTTTTATCCGATATAAACTTTGGGGTCTCTTTGTAGTTATTTGTGTGGATTGAGTATTATGAATATGAATTTGCTTTGGTGTTATTTTAGTATGAACTCTAGGATAGATCGTACGGAAAGAATAGCTTTGTGTTATTTTAGTACGAACTCTTGAATAGATCGAACGGAAAGAATAGCTTTGAGGTGGTTTCGTACCCTACAAACAATTTCTGTCTTTTGTTCTCCGCTAATAGGAACTCGGGAGTGATTCTTTATTGCACTTTGAGGGATAATCATATGATCCAACTATGTTAGCACTGTTGAGAGATTGCACTAGCGAAAGTACGGACCCTAGGCCTTGTTTTCAAGCATTGCAATACCTTTTTTGTGCCCGTTTACTATTTGCTACCTTGTTGTTTTTATTTATTCAGATATATAAAAATATATTTCTACCACCCATATTACACTTTTATCACCATCTCTTCGCCGAACTAGTGCACATATACAATTTGCCATTGTATTGGGTGTGTTGGGGACACAAGAGATTTCTTGTATTTGGTTGCAGGGTCGTTTGAGAGAGACCATCTTCATCCTACACCTGTCACGGATTGATAAACCTTAGGTCATCCACTTGAGGGAAAATTGCTACTGTCCTACAAAACTCAGCGCTTGGAGGCCCAACACGTGTCTACAAGAATAAAGTTGTGTAGTAGACATCATCCCTCTCCTAGGCCCATGAGATGGCATCTGGTACCTCCTCCTGGAGTCGTACTCCTTGTACGTGTGCCCACAGCGCCATGTATTCCATGAGGGTTTGCGTGTCCAGGTCCGGCCCAATAGTAGTCGCTCACTACCCGTTCTCTGTGGCATCCTTGACCGAGAGCTATTTTCGTATCCATGGTGATATTTTGTTGTAGACTGCCGGCGCTATTTCTTTGATTCAGTATCCATCCATCCAACGATCCTCCCAGAATAAGGCTTGCGTGCCGTCCCCAAGTGATGTTTTCATTGCCGCGCTGCATAGCTGTAAGGATGCCTTTGGTACTGATATGGTGAACTCGTTCCAGGGCTGCGTTCTATCCATACGCGCCAGCCATAGCCAACGTGCCTGCATGGCTACATTCATCCAGTCAATGTCTGGGATCCCGACTCCTCCAGCCCACTTGGGTGAACATACCTCGCACCATGCAATAGCGCAATTCCCTCCATTTGCCTCCACCTTTCCACACCAAAGGAAGCCCCGCAGAATCTTGTTAATTGTGGCGATTGTCTTGGCTGGCAAATCGAGTGCGAGCATCGCGTGCACTAGCATTGCCAACAAGACAGGTTGTATGAGGATGAGCCTGCCACTCTTCGGTAGGGATGCCGCATGCCACGTGGGTAGGCATGCAGCAATATGATCCACCAGTTCCTGGAGCTGCGCAGCCGATGGCTTCCTGATGGTCAATGGGAGGCCCAGTTATTTGATTGGAAACTTTCCCAAAGAGCAGCCAAGCACGCTTGTTACTTCCTCCATTTGCTCTTGCGTGCATCTAATTGGCAGGGTCGCACTTTTACGTAGGTTGACCCGAAAGCCAGAAGCAGTAGCAAACATGTCCAGAATTGAGGAGCGGGCCCTCAAGTCCAATCTATGCGGCTTTAGAAATACCGTGACATCGTCGGCGAAGATTGACATTCGATTCTTCAGCCTTGCCTGTGCCAACGGCATGAGGAGCCCAAGCTTGGATGCACGATGAAACAGCCGGTGTAGCGGCTCCATGATTAAGATGAATAGCATTGCTGATAGCGGATTCCCTTGGCGTAGCCCACATTTGATGTAAATCGGCTTACCAGGCACCACATTCAGCATGATCCTCGTGGAGGATGTGGCGAGCAGTCCACAGATCCATCCTATCCAACATGGGCCAAAACCCATGGCGTGCATTACTTCTGATAGGAACGGCCGTTGGACAGAATCAAAAGCTTTGGATATGTCTAGCTTTAGGAGCACCGTAGGGTCCTTCAGGGTGTGTAGTCATCGTGTTGTCCCTTGCACAAGCATGAAGTTGTCATGTAGGTATCTTCCTTTCACGAATGTGCTTTGGTGTTTCCCCACTAGATGTGGCAGATCTTCCACAATCCTTGTGCCTAGCACTTTGTCAAACAACTTTATTGCTCGGTGAACCAAACTAACAGGTTTGTAGTCCCATAATTTCCTCTGTGCCATCCACCTTAGGTAGCAGGGACACTATTGCTTTATCGATGGCATGCATGCCGCGCACATCCCTGCGGTAGAACGCGTCTAAGGCCCTCATCGGGTCTGACTTTATGATGTTCCAGCAAAAGGCATATAATCTGTTTGTGAACCCGTCTGGTCCCAGAGCTTTGTCCGGCGGCAGCAATTTGACTACCATCTCTACCTCTTCTTCGGTGAACGGCTGCTCTAGGTGTGATAGATTCCATCTTGGTAAGTTCAGGTTCTCCATTGTTAGTGACACGCCCCTCCCGGAGGCCAAACCCAGTAGGCTATTGTAATACCCATCTACCTTAGCAACGATCTGGTCATGGCCTGTAATGACCTGCCCATCCTTCTTGATGGACGTGATCATGTTCCTCCGCTGGCGTTGTCTAGCGTGTTGGTGGAAGAATTCTGTATTTGCGTCTCCCTCCCTTAGGTGGAGTAGCCGAGATCGTTGCCTTGCTATGCTTCTCTCCAAAGAGCACATGCCTAATAGTTTCTGTTTTAGGGTCATCCGTAGGTGGATCTCCGCTGTTGAGAGTGCTCTGTCATCCACTACTTGATCAAGCCTATAAATGAGTTCCATTGCCATAGATATTTCCATCTTTATGTTCCCAATCCACCTGTCACTCCAACCTTGGAGTTTTCTGGCCGTGGCCCTGAGTTTCTTGTCGAGGATGACGAAAGGGTTGCCTGCTGACGGGACCGGGTTCCACACCGTACTGAGTGTCTCCATGAACCCCTCTACCCGCGGCCAGAAGGATTCGAACCGGAACCTGCGTCCCATGTGCATGTCCGCGTGTAGATCTAGGAGCATCGGATAGTGGTCTGAGACCGAAGTGCCTAGCGCAGAGAGGTAGCACGACGGGTAGAGATCGTCCCAGCTGTTCGTGTTAAACACTTGATCAATTTTCTCCAATGTGGCATTTTGTCGTTCGTTGGACCAAGTGTATATCCGCCCACTGAGATACAGTTCTCTGAGCTCCAATCTATTTAGCGTGGACCGAAAGCGGCCAAGCATCCGCCTATTAACCGCGTCATTGTTCTTGTCACTTGTGTTAACCAGGAGGTTAAAGTCTCCAGCGACCGCCCAGGGCCCTACGTGAAGGTCCCTTATTTCTACTAACTCCTCAAGGAATTCCACCTTCTCCTGGTCGAGCTGTGGGCCATACACACATGTAAACCACCATTCTGGTGCCTCGGCCAGCTCGACCAGTGCCGCCAACGTGTTCTGCGTGGTATGTGGATTATGGAGCAAAACTGAGAGTGCATCCCAAGTGATGACCATGCCTCCACGTGTGCCATCAGCTGGCGAGTAATAAAAGTGCTCAAATCTATTCCCGAGGCAATGTCTAATTATGTCCACCGTTACAGGTTCCAACTTAGTCTCTTGCAGACACACTACAGTTGGGCTAGCTGCTAGCACGACTTGTCGTATCGCATTTCGCCGTGCCAGTGAGTTCAGTCCATGCACGTTCCACACCAGGACTTTTAGTGGTTGTGTAGCCATGAGTGAGGGCCTACGCATGTCCACCATACCCCTGGATACTCCGCTTCGCTAGGCACCCACCATCGTCGTCTCCTCTTCGGATGAGGAGGGCTCGTCGGCGATGAGCCAGTGACCACCGGAGACCGATGGGATGCGGTGGCGGCCACTCCCTCCGCCGGTAGCGCCGTGTTGGAGGAGGGGATCGAGCGGCGGTGCGGGCGTCGGATTATCCGACCCGTATCCGTAACTTCCCTATCCCCCTATCTTATGCGGTGTGGCAACGGGTGGGCCGGCCAAAGGCAGTGGAGGCCCAGGCGCCTGGGACGATCTCCGACCTAAGTGGAGGCCCAGAATTTGGTTTTTTTTCTTTCTTTCTCTCTGTTTTTATTAATAGTAGTACTATTTATTAGTATTCACATTTTTTAGCCCCCGTTATTTCCAGTATTTGTCTTAAATACCGCGTTTCTGTAGAGTACCTTGTATTTGAGAACACATGTGTGATGTGATATATTTTCATGTGCTACATGTTGAAATTATACATCCATAATTTGCAATTGAGTTTTTTTATCTCTTGCAAAGATAAATTCAGTACCTCTGCGGTGCTGTTTCTCCGTTGAGTACGAGGTATTCCGGAATATTTCAGAATGTATGTATCTCCATGTTCGTTACATGTCGAGATTAATACATCTATTTACAATTGAGATTTTTAATATCTTGCAAATAAGAATGCAAAATTCAAAATGATTTCTTCAAATTGATGTATTGGGATCACAAAATAGTCATATAGATCTACCGCCTTCGCAGATTATCAATAACTACTGTTGAAGCCTATATTTTGTCATTTTGACATTATAATTGCTTTACAAAGTGCTCTCCCACACATTTTACTAAGTCATGGCATAAGTCATTACGAGTGAGTATCTACTGATTTCATCAGATTATACTCTCTAGTGCTGCGAGATCTACTCCATTTTGGAGATTATCTTCAAGGTGTCATATTTAGCAATTTGAGATTCACACTAATGGTTTCAAGATAACTTCTTGAAATACCCATTGATTTTGCTAAGTTCATTACAACATCAACCACGATGGTCTTTAATTTACTGGTTGTAAATTAATTATCTCTGGTTTAGCCATAGAGGTAACATATGGCTATAGAGTTTGAGGCATTCACCCTTAATGGCCACCACTGCCCTATCTGGGCCATGGACATCATGATCGCTCTTGTGTCTCGTGGGATAATGTGTGCAATCCTGGATTCACCTCTAGTCAGGATCACACTGCTAATAGAAAAATAGTGTCTTATATATCATAAGGCATTAGATTCAGATCTCAGCATCTGGTTATTCTGTATCAGCAATTCCTGAGATAGAATGAACCTCAAGGGAAAAAGTTTGAATCTTACTTCAACCTTCAATCCGACATCACTAGCTGTGACGGGACCCTATGGGCACGGAGAATGTGATGGTTGAATATGTCTCAACCGACATGTTTGGAGACTATGAATAGTCTTTCAATCTCCTGAGTGGTCAATATAATTAATGTCTATTTACAATGTTGTAACAACAACATAACTATTGTTATCATCATATATTGTATATCACAATATATTGTATCAGCACTTTGGTACAAATACATTTGTATGTATTCTATATATCTGACAGTGATTTTCATATTGAGAATCATCATGTCTATATATAGATTTTGTTGGGGAGCGCAGTATTTCAAAATTTTTACCTATGATCATGCAAGATCTATCTATGTGATGCATAGCAACGAGCGGGAGAGTGTGTCCACGTACCCTCATAGACCGAAAGCGGAAGCGTTAAGTAATGCGGTTGATGTAGTCGAACATCTTCGCGATCCAACCGATCAAGTACCGAACGCACGGCACCTCCGCGATCTGCACACGTTCAGCTCGATGACGTCCCTCGAACTCTTGATCCAGCTGAGGCCAAGGGAGAGTTTCGTCAGCACGACGGCGACGGTGATGATGAAGTTACTGACGCAGGGCTTCGCCTAAGCACTACAGCGATATGACCGAGGTGGATATATGTGGAGGGGGGCACCGCACACGGCTAAGAATCAACTTGTGTGTCTATGGGGTGCCCCCCTCCCCCGTATAAAAAGGAGGGGAGGAGGAGAGGGCCGGCCCTCATAGGGCGCGCCCAAGGGGGGATTCCTACTCCCAGTAGGAGTAGGTTTCCCCCCTTCCTAGTTGGAGTAGGAGAAGAAGGAAGAGGGAGAGGGAGAGAAGGAAAGGGGGGCCGGCCCCCACCCCAATTCGGATTGGGCTTGGGGGTGTGCCCTCCACCTGGCCGCCTCCTCCTCTCTTCCACTAAGGCTCAATAAGGCCCATTGACTCCCCGGGAGGTTTCGGTAACCTCCCGGTACTCCGGAAAATGCTCGAACTCATCCGGAACCATTCCGGTGTCCAAACATAGCCTTCCAATATATCAATCTTTATGTCTCGACCATTTCGAGACTCCTCGTCATATCCTTGATCACATCCGGGACTCCGAACAACCTTCGGTATATCAAAACACATAAACTCATAATACCGATCGTCATCGAACGTTAAGCGTGCGGACCCTACGGGTTCGAGAACTATGTAGACATGACCAAGACTAATCTCCGGGCAATAACCAATAGCGGAACCTGGATGTTCATATTGGCTCCCACATATTCTACGAAGATCTTTATCGGTCAAACCGCATAACAACATACGTTGTTCCCTTTGTCATCGGTATGTTACTTGCCCGAGATTCTATCGTCGGTATCTCAATACCTAGTTCAATCTCGTTACCGGCAAGTCTCTTTACTCGCTCTGTAATGCATCATCCCATAACTAACTCATTAGTCACATTGCTTGTAAGGCTTATAGTGATGTGCATTACCGAGAGGGCCCAGAGATACCTCTCCGACAATCGGAGTGACAAATCCTAATCTCGATCTATGCAAACTCAACAAACACCATCGAAGACACCTGTAGAGCATCTTTATAACCACCCAATTACGTTGTGATGTTTGATAGCACACTAAGTGTTCCTCCGGTATTCGGGAGTTGCATAATCTCATAGTCATAGGAACATGTATAAGCCATGAAGAAAGCAATAGCAACAAACTAAACGATCATCGTGCTAAGCTAACAGATGGGTCTTATCAATCACATCATTCTCTAATGATGTGATCCCGTTCATCAAATGACAACTTATGTCTATGGCTAGGAAACTTAACCATCTTTGATTAACGAGCTAGTCAAGTAGAGGCATACTAGTGACACTCTGTTTGTCTATGTATTCACACATGTACTAAGTTTCCGGTTAATGCAATTCTAGCATGAATAATAAACATTTATCATGATATAAGGAAATATAAATAACAACTTTATTATTGCCTCTAGGGCATATTTCCTTCAGATTTCTACGGGAGTCAATCCGATGAAAAATGATATGTGCCTTGTGGACATATGCGCCACAAACTCTATGCTCAGTGAAGTCCAATGTTTCCACTCTAATTGAGAGAAAGGAGATATTTTAAAATCGCTAGACGCGATGAGGTATTTGTTGGCTCAACTCGAGTCATATTTAATATCCCTGTGGGTACTCGAGTAACGTCGGGATGCTTTATTGCTTCCCAGGTTTAACTCGTACCCTACTAAACTATGGAGGTATCCGTCAAATAGTTTCCATAGCGAAACTTATGATGACAACAAAGAGAAATAACTTCTCTTTACCATATGCAATGGATATGGCAAGCACATACTCTGTGTATCATCTGGATTGTACTACACATACGACACAACCCGTAGCACATGTTGCGTACGAGAAAGTTTTCCAGAGTGTCTTGTACATGACAAACTTGGCATACTCGCCTTGGTCATCGAGACATTGGGTTGAAACCGAAACTATCAGCAGTTTCAATCCTTTATGATTATTATGATGCTAAATTCTAACAATATTTGGATTTTGTGTGCACTACATGTGACATAGCTAGGAAAATTTTAAGGCTCGCACACCTTAAAGTGTATACTGAACCACTCGGACTCCTTGAATGCATCAAGTCGAGGTAGGTGGCTCTTCCCAACCATTCAGTAGACTATTCAGGTATTCCATGGTTCTAAAAGACATATCTACATGATGGTCTTAAGTGTGTGCTTTATTCACACGAAACCATTGGCTCATCATCATGACATCGATTTCAAGCAAATCGAATGGATAACATTGCAGAATTCTCCTTGAGTGCCTTCTCTATGGCACTCGGATTGAAGTTTAGCAATTTGTCCTAATGTCTAGACTCAAAATGGTTTGGTAGAATCCCATCCAAAGAATTGAGCTCATTGCATGATCTTTACTTTGAAATTGCAACTTACCAACTTTACGTTGGAGTCATGCAGTCTTACACGCTCATGACCAAACTGCATAATGTTATTCCCCTCTATCTTTGATACATGGAAATCTACCAAGTATTTCCCATCTGTAGTAATTCGGTTGCATACCAATATCACCACCCGGCATACATCATTGGCCCCTCAACATATAGTTGGGATCTATGTGAGGAATAATTGTATTATCGTCAATACCTCAAGCCCCTCACATGGGGAGTTATTCAAGGCCAGTATGTCGATTCAATGAGGAACATTTCCAGGCATTAGGGGGCGATTTCAAGTACCATAAAGAATGCCAGGAAATTAGTGGAATGTTCAACACATTTCTGCCTCAAATCCACGTACTCAAAGATCTGAACCATGCGTTCAGAAGATGTGCAACACATTGCAAATAAACTGCCAGATTCATTTACTGACTATAAAGGTGTCACACAGTCCTACAATCCTGCAAAAATATGTCAGAAAGAGTGGAGGTACCAACTAAAACCACTCAACTCCCCGTTCAAAGCAACAGGGGGAGAAGTACGACAATAGTACATCAGGATTCAGCTTCTTGCAAGCAAGGATATCAAGGCCTCTGAATCAGTAAATGCAGGTCAACTTCACATTGACAGATACCTCAAGGGTAGTATACCCAGTGGATGGGAAACCTCCACCAACCCAGGTCATAGTGCACACAATGACCAGGACATCAGAATACCCGACTCAGCCGCATTGGGAAATCACGAGCAGTCACCATGGGTAACGATATTTCCATCAACTCTATATTGATATATAGATTCTGGAGAAACATATAACCGGAAGTCTACAATTGTTGACATATATTTCTCAACTAGATTGCAAAAACCTTTCAAATGATTCAGATCCAAAGACCATGGCCATGGCAAAGTGTGAATAACACTCGGACTGAACTCAAGCAAAGGGTATAATCCACGTAGAAATAATCTTGCTCAATTATGGAAAGGTATTCATAAGCAATACCAACACCAGTTTTCTTCTGGAAACAGGGTTGAGAACAACAAGGTGGTGAAACAGGGAGCAAGTATTGTAGCACAAGGGTTCACGCAGATACCCAACTATTCTCCAGAGGTGGAATCTCTTTCCGATAACTTATATCATTGGTAGTACAAAATCATCTATCTCTGCAGTTGATAGACGTAGTGATTACATATCCATGTGGATCACTAAATTCAGACATATATGATTGATTACCGATGGAATCTCAATTCTGAATTGAAATACAAAATGCAACATACATTGTGTAAAATCAGTAAGTCACCATACGACTTATTGTTGTCGGTACATATGGTACAACTGACATAGTGAGATCCTTATACACAAGGATTACTCCTACGATGTTGATTATCCATGTTTGTCTGTAATGACGACACGTGTAATCATCTAAATGACGGAGTTTAAAATGAAGGATTTGGGTAAACCAAAATACCGCCCGTTACTACAAATTGAGCACCTTCATTCATACATTATGATATACTGGAAAAATTCATTGTGGACAAATCTTATCCATCCATAACTCTCATGGTAGTTCATTCTCTAGACGTAGAGAAAGATCTATTTAGACCAAGAGCTGATCGAAATGAGATATTGGGACTCAACGTTCCATAATGCTATTGGATCCACCAAACACAATTGGTTGGTACTCAAGAATATCTTTCAATATCTCCAAGGCATCAAACATCTTGTCCTAGTTTTTCAGTTTCACGGAAATGTGAACACCGATATCATTGGATACATCGATCAGATCCACACTATCTCAGATCGTAGACAAGCTTAGTGTTCCTACTAGGTGTCGTAGCCCTCTCATGAAGAGTCTTCGAAACAGACCTCATGGCTACATCCACCAACCATTATCTCAACGATAATGTTTCTTGTGTTGCCCGGATGCAAACAGGTTACATAATAAGCAATATCACTATATTGCATATCTTGCAAGTCAAATCACGCGACTGATTTGTTCACCAGGTCTCTACCAACTTCTACGTTCCAGAAATGTGTTCATGGAATTGGTATATGACGACTTCGAAATATGCAAGAATAAAGGGGAATATCTTCCTGAATTGTTCCTGTTCAAACCATCATATTATACTCTTTTTTCCTTCATGAGTTTACTTTACAGGTTCTCATAAAGGTTTTTAATGAGGTAATATCAACATGAGATCATATGTCATACTTTTTGTTTTCCTCACATGGGTTTTGAGTGAAGTATATACTACATATTTATTGTCCTCTTGATTCTATGAGTTTTTCTCGTATTGAGTCGAAAGAGACAATAACCATTATATGTTGCATAATTTTCTCCTTATTTTTCCCATTGGGTTTGAAGGAGTTTTGGCAACATATCAAATACTATACTCCTCACATTTTTCCCACGGGATTTTTAAAGGAGAATTAATCAAGATAATGGATCTTATATCAAGCGGTGATTAGGGGGAGTGTTAAAAATAATAACCCTTGCGGTTATTAGGGGAGAATCCCCGCTCCCTTGTCGGTTCCCTGGAACGACGCCTCTGTGAAGGGCCGCATCCCTCCAAGGCGACTGTTCCCATTGTATATAAGCAAATTCCATGATCAATAAAGGATAGTTCAATTCATTGTTGTCCCACTCGTTTTGTTTCTTGATTAGTTCTGATAGCTTTGAACACTATAGTAGAGCAGTCTATACCAACGTACAAGAGAAAAAAATCTGAATTTGCAGTAGTACTTGACAGAGGCAGCCCATGGTCCAGCTTGATGGTCTGCACACATCCACTTGTGCAGACGTTGCGGGGTTGCTGCGACCCGTTGCATGCAAATCAACTGAGCAAAAATTATGGTCAATCAAAACAAATAACAGTCACCTTGCACGTAGTCATTCCCATATTCCCCCCCCCCCCCGAAGCTAGTCTATCTTTCTTCCCACGGCATTGAAGAGGAGTAAGTATTCTACCCGACGCGCTTTGGATCCCGCGCCACACCTAGATTCAAATTAGGTAAGTGTTTACAGCCGGTGCGCCGGCTGAAAATTGCACCGGACGCACCCGCGTCTCGTGGGGCCCCGCACCGCTCTACCCCATTCCCTTATCTTCTTCCTTCGATCTAGAGCGTTCTGGCCACAATTCCCCACCGCGGCTACCCACCACTCCTTCTCCTTCCTCGACCTCCCCTCCCCATCGGTCCTGCCCACCTATCCCTCTCCTTCCTCCGCCTTCCTCACCATCGGCGCTCCCCACCTCTCCCCCTCCTTCCACCTGAAGCCGCCAAAGCTGTGTGACGCCCGGATAATTAGGCTACAGTAACCTACGCTAATGATGCACGTCGCCTCGGTTACCGTTGATAAACTCTCGATAGTTCAAAACCGAAACAAATCCAAAATTTAATTAAAGGCAAACAATAAAAGTTTTCAAGCATTAAAACTAAAATGTTCGGGTTGTGCCAAATAATGCATAGGTAATTGTGGTGGAGAAACCGCACTTTTATAAAATGTTTAAATGCTCTAATATAAGTAAAACAATAGCTGAAATAATTATTTAAACGTCTCTTAAATGATTAATTTATAAACTACTTTTTATAACTACAAAAATAATTGTGGCAGTGGTATAACTACTATTACTAATTTAGGTGCTAACTATATGTTTTACAAAACTAAAACAATTTGAAAGATTAAATAAACAGAAAGGAAATTGAAAAGAAAAAGAAAAACAAAAATGAAAAGGATAAAACTCCCACCCCTGGTCCAATTGGACCAGCCGACCCAACAAGCCAGCATGGCCGGCCCAAAGCCCAACCACCCCCGCTCTAACCCTAGCCCTCACCTCTCGCTCCCTTCTTTCCCTCACGTGCGCCGCCACACACACACGCGTGCGACGCACAAAACGCCTCTGCCCGATCCCCACTAACCCCCCCCCTCTCGGTCCACTCCTCCCCCCACCCGCATGATCTCCTCGCTCCTCCCCCCCCCCACGAACGGATCTGGATCGGGGGCAACCGTCGCCCCGATCTCGTTGCCCCCTACCCGAGCCGCCGGACCTCGCCGGACCGCTTCCCCGCCGAACTGCCTCCCCGTCGCCGGTCGTCCCCATCTTCCTCCTCAACCCCCGCTGCTGTTTCCCTACAATCCCGCGGCGAGGCCCCCGGCCTCCTCTCTCTCCTCTGCGTCCTCGCACTCCCTCCGCTCCACACGGTCACCGCGCGTCGCGCCGTCCCGCACGCGCTGTGCCCGCCTCCGCCTCGACCCACGCCGGCCGCGCCCATGTATGCCTCGCCACAGGCCTCCCATGCCGCAGCCCCGCTCTTCTGTCGCGTCGCACAGCTGCAGCTCTTCGTCCCGCGTTCGCATCGTCCTGCTGCTGCTTCTACTTCGCCTCGCCGTCCGAGCGCCCGGCCAGGCGCAGCCGCGCCCCGCACGTGCCCTACTCCGGCCGCCCTCTCCGCTGGCGTCCTTCACCGCGCGCGCACGCGCCGCGTCGCCTGCCGCCCCGCTGCGTGGCCGCCCCCTTCTCCCCCCTTGGCGCACCCACCGCATCTGCGGCTGTGCACGCGCCCCCGCCGCCGCCTTGGGTCGCGCGGCTCCCTCTGCCTCCGCGCCGCTCCGGCCTACTGCCGGTGCCGTGGCCGCCGGCGCCCCGCGGCGCTGGGCGGCGCCCGCCCCTCGCCCGTGACCCGGTGCCCTCCGTCGCCTCCGTGCGGGTGCGCGGACGCCCGCACCCAGCGCCCGCAAACCCACTAGGCTCCCGTATGGGCCAATGACAGGAGGGCCCCGCCTCCAGAACGTTTCAAAAAAAGGATTAATAAAAATAATAATAATAATAATATATTAAATAATTAATTAATTAAGTTAATTAATCCGAATTAATTAATCTAATTAACTTGTTAGTTTAATTAAACAGTAATTAGTTAGCTAAACCTTAATTAACCTAAACAGAGAATGACAGGTGGGTCCCACTGGACCCACACGTCAGTTTGACTAGTCAACACCTCTGTTGACTGCTGACGCCATGATGACGTCAGCAAACACTATTCTGGATAACATTGAATTAAATAAATTATAAAAATGATTTAAAACTTTAGAAAATCATATAAAATAAACCGTAGCTCAGATGAAAATACTCTCTACATGAAAGTTGCTCAGAACGACGTGACAAATCCGGATACGCAGTCCGTTCATCCGCCACACATCTCTAGCATAGCGAACCTGCAACATTTCGCCTCCGGCTCATCTGTCCGAAAACGTGAAACACGGGGATACTTTTCCGGATGTTTCCCCCTTTCGCCGGTATCACCTACTACCGCGTTAGGGCACACCTAACACCGCTCATTGTCATGTCATGCATCGTCATGCTTATGTTTGCATTGCATTTACTGTTTCTTCCCCCTCTTCTCTCCGGTAGACTACGAGACCGACGCTGTTGCTGCCCAGTTCGACTACGGAGTTGACGACCCCTCCTTCTTGCTAGAGCAACCAGGCAAGCCCCCCCCCCTAATCACCAGATATCGCCTATTCCTTCTCTCTACTGCTTGCTTTAGAGTAGTGTAGCATGTTACTGCTTTCGGTTAATCCTATTCTCCTGCATAGCCTATCATTGTTGCTACAGTTGTTACCCTTACCTGCAATCCTAAATGCTTAGTATAGGATGCTAGTATTCCATCAATGGCCCTACATTCTTGTCCGTCTGCCATGCTATACTATCGGGCCATGATCACTAGGGAGGAGATCACGGGTATATACTATATACTTTATATACATGACACATGTGGTGACTAAAGTCGGGTCAGCTCGTTGAGTACCCGCAAGTGATTCTGATGAGGGGGCTGAAAGGACAGGTGGCTCCATCCTGGTAGAGGTGGGCCTGGGTTCCTGACGGCCCCCGACCGTTACTATGTGGCAGAGCGACAGGGCAGGTTGAGACCACCTAGGAGAGAGGTGGGCCTGGCCCTGGTCGGCGTCCCCGGATACTTAAAAATAACACGCTTAACGAGTTCTTGGTATTTGATCTGAGTCTGGCCATTTGGTCTATACGCACTAACCAACTACGTGGGAAAGTTATGGGCACTCGACGTCGTGGTATCAGCCGAAGCCGTCGTGACGTCAGCGACTGAGCGGCGCGCGCCGGATTGGAACGTAAGCCTGCTCTTGTATTAAGGGGGCTAGTTCTGCTTCCGGCCGCGTACGCAACGTGCAGGTGTGCAATGGGCGATGGGCCCAGACCCCTGCGCCATAGGATTTAGACCGGCGTGCTGACCTCTCTGTTGTGCCTAGGTAGGGTTGCGACGTGTTGATCTTCCGAGGCCGGGCATGGCCCAGGAAAGTGTGTCCGGCCAAAGGGGATCGAGCGTGTTGGGTTATGTGGTGCACCCTGCAGGGAAGTTTATCTATTCGAATAGCCGTGTCCCTCGGTAAAAGGACGACCCAGAGTTGTACCTTGACCTTATGACAACTAGAACTGGATACTTAATAAAACACACCCTTCCAAGTGCCAGATATAACCCGGTGATCGCTCTCTAACAGGGCGACGAGGAGGGGATCGCCGGGTAGCTTTATGCTATGCGATGCTACTTGGTGAACTTACCATCTACTCTCTTCTACATGCTGCAAGATGGAGGTTGCCAGAAGCGTAGTCTTCGACAGGATTAGCTATCCCCCTCTTATTCTGGCATTCTGCAGTCCAGTCCACCGATATGGCCCTTTACACATATACCCATGCATATGTAGTGTAGCTCCTTGCTTGCGAGTACTTTGGATGAGTACTCACGGTTGCTTTTCTCCCTCTTTTCCCCTTTCCTTTCTACCTGGTTGTCGCAACCAGATGCTGGAGCCCAGGAGCCAGACGCCACCGTCGACGACGACTCCTACTACACCGGAGGTGCCTACTACTACGTGCAGCCCACTAACGACGACCAGGAGTAGTTAGGAGGATCCCAGGCAGGAGGCCTGCACCTCTTTCGATCTGTATCCCAGTTTGTGCTAGCCTTCTTAAGGCAAACTTGTTTAACTTATGTCTGTACTCAGATATTGTTGCTTCCGCTGACTCGTCTATGATCGAGCACTTGTATTCGAGCCCTCGAGGCCCCTGGCTTGTATTATGATGCTTGTATGACTTATTTATGTTTTTAGAGTTGTGTTGTGATATCTTCCCGTGAGTCCCTGATCTTGATCGTACACGTTTGCGTGCATGATTAGTGTACGATTGAATCGGGGGCGTCACAAGTTGATATCAGAGCCGACTGCCTGTAGGAATCCCCCTTCCACACTCCTTGGTCGAAGTCGAGTCTAGACATTACAAAACTTTTACTAACATGGATGTGTGGCTTACGGGCCCACATCGCCATTGGGTGGTATTAGGATCTTTTACTCCTCGTCTTTACTCTGGGACTCTGATCTCTCTTTTATTCGGGTTAAATGGTTTTACTAAATCTAAATCTAGGTTCTCGTAACTACTTCCTCCCGGAGAGCCTCTTATTACAGATGACCGCCTGCTTCACCAGAAGATTCCGAATATACTCTTCCATATTCTCTCGAGACTTTGTGCCCACCGCTTTTGCTATTCCCGACCATCGATAAACCCTTATGGATAACTACATACGCTTGTCGTCCATAGCTTCACTTCCAATTGTTCTTGTTATTACAAGATACCCTGAAATACTTTGGATATTCCAAGAATACTTTGTGCCTACTGCCTTGCAGTTACTAGCCACATAAATACCCCTACGGATAATTCCTCGCACTTGCCGAGTATCCGCTCATCCCTAGCCATTCATGTGTTTCACATAAGTCCTCGAAATACCATTCGATTTTCTGAAAATCCTCAGGAGCCCATTGCTCTTGATTTCCTTGCCTTCCTGCATTATGGTTAATTCCATACTTCTAGTAATCTCCGTTGACATCCTCTGTCACTATCATTTCGAGTCACTTGATTCGATATGTTGCGAATGCTCGCAATCCTCAATCAGATCCTAGAATTCATCCTTCCGGCTCAGACGTCATTTTGAACATGAGCTGGTCCTCGACCAATAAAGTTGTCGTCGAATATACCCCTAAGTCTATTTAACTTATCCATTCTTAATCAGAGCGTTTGCTTCTGATCCCTTGGTGAGAAATCATAATTCCTTTACATTTGAGCTTTGAATTAGTCTGTTGTTTCTATACTCTAGTGCCTTTGCATTGTTTCTTCTTCTGATTGTGTGCCGATGCTCACATCAGCTCCATTGTGGACCGTCAGTTCCTTTGTTGGGTTTTATCCGACAACATCCTTCCTATTCAATCACTTTGGAAGTTCTTTCCCTGATACATAATGCCATTGGTAAATCCTATTCTTGGATTTGGCCAACCATGCTCTGTTTTCGAGCTGGTGATAATTACTCTCGAAGCTTGTGGTATATGTTTCTAAGATGCCCGATGGGTTGAACCTATGCCTTCCCCTAATCCGTGAGAACCCGAAAGTTTTCACAAGTCATACTCTTCCGGTGTTCTACCAGATAAAATTCCAACACTACAGTTATATCAAAGCGAGAGGTGAATGAAATGATATGCATTAAAGAAGTGGGAGTCAAGCTTGGACTTTGTGTTCATGCCCATGAAAATGATGTAGATCGTCTCGGAAGCTTATTGCAAAATGATTATCCACCTGTATGATTCTTTCGGTATTCTTGAATTGATTCCTTACAGTTAGGGTTCCGACCATGTTGTCCTGATTTAATATATCTTATGTGAATTCACTCCAGTGCCTCGTCTATTTTTGGCAAGGTTGAAGTATCTACTGTCATAGGTCAATGACCCGGTTCTACTCCTATCATGTTCTACCTTCGAGTATTACCCCCCTGGTATCTCGAAGATGTCTTGCCATTGCACCACATCTTACTAACTTTGTTGAAGTAATGTCCTTCCTTGTCGTAATCACTCTACTGGTTCTGGATTGTTGTCAACCGAGGACACCGACTAGTGAAATTATTCCGCACTACAAATCAAATACCCCTAGTATTTTACTGGGAAATTTTGAACTCAATCTGGTCATTCCTATACTATCGGCTGCATCCCGGTCTTGCTATCTTTGACTGTGCTACCTCGTCCTTCTCTGGTGCACGGATTCTTCAGTGTGTGAGCACAACTTACGTCAAGCTTTCAACATCATGTTGCTTGTCTTGAAAGGCAACTTTGGTTCCGAGCTTGCATCTTATATATTGATCCTATAACTTGCCCCTTCGTCATTCCCTTGTTGCCATTGTTGTTTGATTGCATCCTCTTGAAACCTCCCGGCAAATGTGTCGGATCACCTTCAACACTTTGACTTCTTCCGAGATGTCAACTGTGTTCATGGTGAGAAATACCCTCCTTGCCCTCGATGATTTTTGTTTTCATCGGCAACACCGTTGACTTCCTTTCATCGTGAACTTGTCCACATTATGAATACAACTTGCTCTCTAGCTAGTGTTGTGTTCTGCATTGAAGTATTACTATCTTCTATGTCGAGAATGTTGTGGGGATTGCTCCACCTCTTAGAAATTCTTGGTATAGTGATGCTTCTCCCCATCATCATTCTTTCTGGGTCCCCGTGTTGGTTCTAACCGGGGTACCAACAAGTGAACGGTGCTGTTTGGATACTGCTCTTCTAGCAACCCTATTGCTTTGAAATTAATGATTGATAGTTCATTCTTAGCCTATTAGTTATTGAATCACCATTCTAAACATTGATCATGCTACCTAAGCCCATATTATGGGTGCACCTTTCAACCAATGGTTAATGGTGTATTTTTCCTCGAGCATACATCATTATACCATTTGATCTGACAAATGTTATCTCCTTGTTCATATAATCGTGGAAATCCATCTTTTGGAAATCTCAATGGAATGTCACTGAGTCCATCAGCCACCTCCTCACCCTCTCCTTGGTTTAATGATGAACTCTTGTTTTGGAACTCGCTTTCATTGTTCATTTCCCCGAGAATCTTACAATGTCGTCTCGTCAATTTGCGTTGCATCTTTTCTTCTCAGGCATCCTGTGTCTGAGGTATCTTGACACCAATCACATCAGAATCTCGGTCAGATATGATGGTTGGAACAAATTTTCAAGAGTTATAATATTGATCCTCATATGACCCAGTAAGGTGATGTCATGCCTAGCACACCTGGCCGGAGGACCTAGTGTTATAGTTTCCTTTTTAACAAGGTTAACCATTTTTTCCATGAGGAAATTGAATGCCTTGTTTAATAAGTTTATCCTGATGGATCCTTTGTATATCCAAGTCCGACCTTTGCTTGAAGTCCATGTCAATGCTATCTCGAAGCATGTTTGTGGTACTCCGATTTTCAACAAGAACATTTGAAGCCCAATGCTAAATGTTTCTTGCTCAATTATCCAAACACCGCTGTATGGGTAATGTCATGAAGTTTCTCTCCCCTTACCTAAAGGGTTTTCTACATTATATCTTGTCACAGATATCATGCTCTGCTTGTCCTTGGGAAGGATATGCCCCTGAAATATGTGTTTAAACACATTTTCCTTTCCATTGTTTTGTTTAATCTGATAATCATATTTTCCTTTCCATTGTTTGGTTTAACCTTTCTTGTGATCTATATGATCTAAGCAGTAATATTCTCCTGCTTATGTAAACACCACTGTGTACAATTCTATCAGCAAGACCCTGTTACTATTGTTGATGACATTCCGGTAGCCACCGATGGATGAGAACTTTGCCTATTGGTCCGCCTCGTTCAACGAGCAGGATAATGGTTCTCTTCGTCCCTCGCCCTTGGAATCGATGTTGTTGTCGACATAACTGATAGGCTATCCTCTGACATGCCTTGCTTACAGGATCGTGTAAGACGTCATCGCCTTCCTACTTTTAACCCACATGGTGGGCCCATAACCCATAGGTCCACTGGATCGAAACCTGACTCTTCTTTATAACCCGGATTCTAATGTATCCTTTGCACCTGGCTTCGTATGTGATTCACGAGCTGAATGCTATATCATTATTCATCCTGGAATCAAACACATTGTTATTCTCGTTGTTCAAACCCCCATTCTAGCTTCTGTCTAGTCATCGAATGATTGCCAACTCGTTTGAAACTTTGGTACCATCGTATATTGCACTCAACGAATTCACTGAAATACAACTCGTGGGGTACCTTGTGTATTTCCCATTGAGTTCACCGTCAGATGCCCGGCTTTGTGGATATGCGTTCTTCCGGAGTTTTCCCCCTTGGTCGCGTTCGTAGGACGATGGAGATCCCGAAGAAAGGATGACGACTGGATCATGGTGACTTGAAACAGAGAAATGAAGACATCAACGAAAGGGATCAACCTCTTCGAAAGGGCAGCCAAGACCGAGAAGACTCGTTAGGTTTTTCGCTACCAACACCTTCCCCCTTACTCCACCGCTTAAATCTCGGGATGAGATTTCTTGTAGTGGAGGAGAATTGTGACGCCCGGATAATTAGGCTACAGTAACCTACGCTAATGATGCACGTCACCTCGGTTACCATTGATAAACTCTCGATAGTTCAAAACCAAAATAAATCCAAAATTTAATTAAAGGCAAACAATAAAAGTTTTCAAGCATTAAAACTAAAATGTTCGGGTTGTGCCAAATAATGCATAGGTAATTATGGTGGAGAAACCGCACTTTTATAAAATGTTTAAATGCTCTAATATAAGTAAAACAATAGCTGAAATAATTATTTAAACGTCTCTTAAATGATTTATAAACTACTTTTTATAACTACAAAATAATTGTGGCAGTGGTATAACTACTATTACTAATTTAGGTGCTAACTATATGTTTTACAAAACTAAAACAATTTGAAAGATTAAATAAACAGAAAGGAAATTGAAAAAAAAAAGAAAAACAAAAATGAAAAGGATAAAACTCCCACCCCTGGTCTAATTGGACCAGCCGACCCAACAAGCCAGCATGGCCGGCCCAAAGCCCAACCACCCCCGCTCTAACCCTAGCCCTCACCTCTCGCTCCCTTCTTTCCCTCATGTGCGCCGCCACACACGCGCGCGCGCGACGCACAAAACGCCTCTGCCCGATCCCCACTAACCCCCCCCCTCTCGGTCCACTCCTCCCCCCACCCGCATGATCTCCTCGCTCCTCCCCCCCCCCCCACGAACGGATCTGGATCGGGGACAACCGTCGCCCCCTACCCGAGCCGCCACGAGGCCGCCGGACCTCGCCGGACCGCTTCCCCGCAGGACTGCCTCCCCGTCGCCGGTCGTCCCCATCTTCCTCCTCAACCCCCGCTGTTGTTTCCCTACAATCCCGCGGTGAGGCCCCCGGCCTCCTCTCTCTCCTCTGCGTCCTCGCACTCCCTCCGCTCCACACGGTCATCGCGCGCCCACGCCGTCCCGCACGCGCTGTGCCCGCCTCCGCCTCTACCCACGCCGGCCGCGCCCATGTATGCCTCGCCACAGGCCTCCCATGCCGCAGCCCCGCTCTTCCGTCGCGCCGCACAGCTGCAGCTCTTCGTCCCACGTTCGCATCGTCCTGCTGCTGCTTCTACTTTGCCTCGCCGTCCGAGCGCCCGGGCAGGCGCAGCCGCGCCCCGCACGTGCCCTGCTCCGGCCGCCCTCTCCGCTGGCGTCCTTCGCCGCGTCGCCCGTCGCCCCGCTGCGTGGCCGCCCCCTTCTCCCTCCTTGGCGCGCCCCCGCCGCCGCCTTGGGCCGCGCGGCTCCCTCTGCCTCCGCGCCGCTCCGGCCTCCTGCCGGTGCCGTGGCCGCCGGCGCCCCGCGGCGCTGGGCGGCGCCCGCCCCTCGCCCGTGACCCGGTGCCCTCCGTCGCCTCGGTGCGGGTGCGCGGACGCCCGCACCCAGCGCCCGCTAACCCACTAGGCTCCCCTATGGGCCAATGACAGGAGGGCCCCGCCTCCAGAACGTTTCAAAAAAAAGAAAAAGAAGTATTAATAAAAATAATAATAATATATTAATTAATTAATTAATTAAGTTAATTAATCCGAATTAATTAATATAATTAACTTGTTAGTTTAATTAAACAGTAATTAGTTAGCTAAACCTTAATTAACCTAAACAGAGAATGACAGGTGGGTCCCACTAGACCCACACGTCAGTTTGACCAGTCAACACCTCTGTTGACTGCTGACGTCATGCTGACGCCATGATGACGTCAGCAAACACTATTCTGAATAATGTTGAATTAAATAAATTAAATAAATTCTAAAAATAATTTAAAACTTTAGAAAATCATATAAAATAAACCGTAGCTCAGATGAAAATACTCTCTACATGAAAGTTGTTCAGAACGACGTGACGAATCCGGATACGCAGTCTGTTCGTCCGCCACACATCCCTAGCATAGCGAACCTGCAACATTTCACCTCCGGCTCATCTGTCCGAAAACGTGAAACACGGGGATACTTTCCCGGATGTTTCCCCCTTTCGCCGGTATCACCTACTACCGCGTTAGGGCACACCTAACACCGCTCATTGTCATGTCATGCATCGTCATGCTTATGTTTGCATTGCATTTACTGTTTCTTCCCCCTCTTCTCTCCGGTAGACTACGAGACCGACGCTGCTGCTGCCCAGTTCGACTACGGAGTTGACGACCCCTCCTTCTTGCTAGAGCAACCGGGCAAGCCCCCCCTGATCACCAGATATCGCCTATTCCTTCTCTCTACTGCTTGCATTAGAGTAGTGTAATATGTTACTACTTTCGGTTAATCCTATTCTGCTGCATAGCCTGTCATTGTTGCTACAGTTGTTACCCTTACCTGCAATCCTAAATGCTTAGTATAGGATGCTAGTATTCCATCAGTGGCCCTACATTCTTGTCTGTCTGCCATGCTATACTATCGGGCCGTGATCACTAGGGAGGAGATCACGGGTATATACTATATACTTTATATACATGACACATGTGGTGACTAAAGTCGGGTCAGCTCGTTGAGTACCCGCAAGTGATTCTGATGAGGGGGCTGAAAGGACAGATGGCTCCATCCTGGTAGAGGTGGGCCTGGGTTCCTGACGGCCCCCGACTGTTACTATGTGGCGGAGCGACAGGGCAGGTTGAGACCACCTAGGAGAGAGGTGGGCCTGGCCCTGGTCGGCGTCTGCGGATAATTAAAAATAACACGCTTAACGAGTTCTTGGTATTTGATCTGAGTCTGGCCATTTGATCTATACGCACTAACCAACTACGTGGGAAAGTTATGGGCACTCGACGTCGTGGTATCAGCCGAAGCCTTCGTGACGTCAGCGACTGAGCGGCGCGCGCCGGATTGGAACGTAAGCCTGCTCTTGTATTAAGGGGGCTAGTTCTGCTTCTGACCGCGTACGCAACGTGCAGGTGTGCAATGGGCGATGGGCCCAGACCCCTGCGCCATAGGATTTAGACCGGCGTGCTGACCTCTCTGTTGTGCCTAGGTAGGGCTGCGACGTGTTGATCTTCCGAGGCCGGACATGACCCAGGAAAGTGTGTCCGGCCAAAGGGGATCGAGCGTGTTGGGTTATGTGGTGCACCCATGCAGGGAAGTTTATCTATTCGAATAGCCGTGTCCCTCGGTAAAAAGACGACCCGGAGTTGTACCTTGACCTTATGACAACTAGAACTGGATACTTAATAAAACACACCCTTCCAAGTGCCAGATATAACCCGGTGATCGCTCTCTAACAGGGCGACGAGGAGGGGATCGCCGGGTAGCTTTATGCTATGCGATGCTACTTGGTGAACTTACCATCTACTCTCTTCTACATGCTGCAAGATGGAGGTTGCTAGAAGCGTAGTCTTCGACAGGATTAGCTATCCCCCTCTTATTCTGGCATTCTGCAGTCCAGTCCACCGATATGGCCCTTTACACATATACCCATGCATATGTAGTGTAGCTCCTTGCTTGCGAGTACTTTGGATGAGTACTCACGGTTGCTTTTCTCCCTCTTTTCCCCCTTTCCTTTCTACCTGGTTGTTGCAACCAGATGCTGGAGCCCAGGAGCCAGACGCCACCGTCGACGACGACTCCTACTACACTGGAGGTGCCTACTACTACGTGCAGCCCGCTGACGACGACCAGGAGTAGTTAGGAGGATCCCAGGCAGGAGGCATGCGCCTCTTTCGATCTGTATCCCAGTTTGTGCTAGCCTTCTTAAGGCAAACTTGTTTAACTTATGTCTGTACTCAGATATTGTTGCTTCCGCTGACTCGTCTATGATCGAGCACTTGTATTCGAGCCCTCGAGGCCCCTGGCTTGTATTATGATGCTTGTATGACTTATTTATGTTTTTAGAGTTGTGTTGTGATATCTTCCCGTGAGTCCCTGATCTTGATCGTACACGTTTGCGTGCATGATTAGTGTACGATTAAATCGGGGGCGTCACAAGCTGCCACAAGCGGGCGGGGCTGCGACGACCGTCCAACGGCAACTGCCGCGAAGCTTCAGCACCGGTGCTACGACGGGGCATCGACCGGTGTTGTGTACGGGAGAAGCCTTCGGCGCCGTGGACAGGAGAGCCCACCGGTGGTTCGACTTCAACGACGCCCATTGCTGGAACCGGCTCATGGCGGTGCTGGAACCAGCACTAATTTTTGCTACCATCGGTACTTTGGTTTGCTAGCACCGACGCCATTTTTTGCATTTTGCTATAACCGGTGTTTTGATTTGCTGGAACCAGCTTCAATTTTTGCTACAACTGTCGCATTCGCTTTTTGCTGGAAGAACGCCCAATTTTGCTACTTCTACAAATGGTGTTTTAATTTGCTGCAACCAGTTTCAATTTTTGCTGCCATCGGTGTCTTTGATTTTGCTAGAACATCCTTCCACAAAGGCCCCATTTTTGCATTTTTGTTTCCACTGTTTTTGGTTTTGCTGGAACTAACACAAAGATTTGCTACTACCGCTGTTGGCTCCGAACCATGGTTTTCTGCTGCTGAGGTTTTTTTGCTGGAACCGACATTTTTTGTTGCAACCGCCTTCGCGTTTTGCTACGACCAGCGGAGCTTTTTGCTACATCCATGCATGGCTCCAGAGTCGGCGAGAAACACAGGAGACGACGACGACGGTGAGGGGCGGCGACCGGCGGCAAGGGCGGGGACCGGCGAGACGCGAGCGCCTGCTGCAGGCCGCGGCGGCAGCGCTGCGTTCCCACGAGGAAGGAGGAACCGAAATCGAAAACGAAGACGATGCAACTTTTTTTGTTGTTGTGAGACCCAGATCGAACGGGTCAAATATGCTGAATCGAACGATCGCGCGATGACCGGCTCAACTGTTCGGCCGGTGCGCCGGCGTCTATCAGCGCCCAAATTATCGAGAGTGACATGTGACCTGACGTAACATCGCTTTGGATCCTTCTCTAAAGTCTAACCGACTTGGATGGCTCCACTTTAACTCTCACGAATCACCGTGTCCTCAAAAGCTCAAACCAACCATCCATCGTATTCGTATCGCACCATGGCCGGCGACACGGCACCGCACGTCGTGGAGGATCTCCTCGGCCTCGTGCAGATCCTCAGCGACGGCTCCGTCGTCCGCGGCGACGAGTCCGTCCTCGGCCCAAAGGAGCCGTTCCCGGACGTCCCGGGCGTGCTGTGGAAGGACGTCGTGTACCAGGCCGACTTCGGTGGTGGCCGCCGGCGACAAGCTCCCGGTCCTGGTGTACTTCCACGGCGGCGGCTACTGCCTCGGCTCCTTCGCGCAGCCGACCTTCCACACGTTCTGCCTCCGCGCCGCCGCCGAGCTCCCGGCCGTCGTGCTGTCCGTCCAGTACCGCCTCGCCCCCGAGCACCGCCTCCCCGCCGCCATCGAAGACGGCGCGGCTTTCCTCTCCTGGCTGCGCGGCCAGGCCGAGCTCGGCGCCGGCGCCGACCCGTGGCTCGCGGAGTCCGCCTGCTTCGCGCGGACGTTCCTCTCCGGCGTCTCGGCGGGCGCCAACTTGTCCCACCACCTCATCGTCCAGGTCGCCACGGCGCGCCTCGCGGTCAGCCCCGTGCGCATCGTCGGGTACGTTCTCCTCTCTGCCTTCTTCACCGGCGCCGAGCGCACGGCTGCGGAGGCAGACCCGCCGGCGGACGTGTTCCTGCCGCTGGAGCTGTCCGACCAGCTCTGGCACATGTCGCTTCCGGTCGGGGCGAGCCGGGACCACCCGGTGGCCAACCCGTTCGGGCCGGAGAGCCCCAGCCTCGCGCCGGTGGGGCTCCCGCCGGCACTCGTCGTGGCGCCGTTGGGCGACGTGCTCCGTGACCGCTCGCTGGGGTACGCGGCGAGGCTCAAGGACATGGGGAAAGACGTCGAGCTAGTCCAGTTCGAGGGGCAGCAGCATGGCTTCTCCGTCCTTCAGCCGTTCGGAGAGGCGGCCGACGAGTTGATGCGAGTCCTCAGGCGGTTCGTGTACCCCGCCCGCTGAGCGATGATGTGCTGGTGAACGGATTCATGACGCTGCTGTTCCTGATGCTGTGATAGCTACTGTTTCGATGTTCTGAACTTCTGGGTAGAGGTCAGAGACTGTGTCTGTATGTTGAGTGTTGTGTGTTGGATTGCCCTTGCATCGAGCGTAGAAATAAATCTAGTCCATTTCCTTTTTTTTTGAAGGAAAATCTAGTCCATTTCTGATTGGATGTGTTGTTGTGCAATGGTTGAAGTTACGTTCAAATCTCGACTCAATTGTTTCTAACACAATGCTCCCTCCACTCAAAAAAATGGTCCTCACTCAAACAAATCGTTTCTATCTGGATGTACACGAATGGCGTATAGCACGTGTACATGCTAGGCAATAATAACGCATTAAATGCAAGATTTCAAATTCAAAATTCTGAACTGACCGTTCGCTAAACGAACGTCGGTTGGGGGCCTGGTGCAAGTCCAACCAGATAGCTGTGACAACCGCATACAGGCAAGAGCGGCATGGCCTCACCAATCAGCGCAGCTGCCCCTCCTTACTCCAGGCAGGTTTTGCATCAGGTCCTCTCTGCAGCAGATCGTCTCACAGCCGGATGAGACTTCCAGTCCTGGTTCGAGAGTCCAAACCGCAGCTGAACGCGCCGGCACCAACAAGTTCAAGGGAGCCCGTCCGCTAACTATCCTAAACCACCCTCTAGAGCATTTGGAAACGCCGTATTCATAGTCTTATCTCCAACAGAATCCCCAATCTATCTATTTTTCACCAATGACTATACCCATTGTTCCGAAAGATAGTTTTTCCTACCAAAATACTTGCTGGAAGAATTGATTGATACAAGGCTTTGCAAAGCAGAAAAGCCATCACTCTATTGTACTATGTCGTGGCTCTGGATTACTCATCATGGAGGAATCGATACATGAGATTATAACAAGAATCCCGAGCAAGGGAAAGATTTGCTTGACGGCGAAATTTTCTCCAACAAGTCCACCTATAATGAACAAGGTCAGGTACCGACCAAAGAACAAACAGTTCCACCACAAGGAGATGGCAGCGATAACTGGGATACCTATCCTGACCAAAGTTTCAATTCCATCAGCAATAAACCTTTGCTGAAACAGTGGACTAGTAGTGGTCAAACTGTCTGCATAAATTAAAGATATTCATCGGCATGGGTGGTACACCAAACGAAAAGTTTCCTTACATTTGCCTGACGAACAGTTATTGATATCCCGGGTTCCTCACTTGAACCAACTAAAACAATAGACGCAGCAGAGGCACTATTCTTGTTATTTGAACTGTTGTGATGACCAAGGGATGCACCTTCTCAAGATAAGTTTGTTTTCCAAGATGTGAATGCTCTGGTGCCTGTCGCAACAACCAGTAGAAATGACTCATCAAAAATTCAGAACAAAATCCATTATATTTCAAAGTAAAATGGTACAAAGCTACAACTGAATATTTTCCCATTGACATGTCTTCTTAACTGGCCTGTAATATGTCCTGAACAAAGTGCACAATAAATTCCAAACTTGCCTGGACACTCGAGCACTTTTAAGGCCCCTTAAGCAGAGACAACGCATAGTGAGTATCAGCATCTAGGCATATATATGCATAGCTAATAATTCTTTGGAATAACATGCTGGTTCATTTAAAGTAGCAAGATGAAAATACACAGAACACAAATGATTTGTTTCATAATTGCTGAGCAGGACCTTGAAAACAGGCCTGGCTTATTACTGGCAGGACCTTAAAATAGGCATGAGTCAGTTATGTGCCATTTAGGCAGCTAATTCCAAGTAGGGCCTCTATATTTAAAGGCCTTGATAAACAGTGTTCCATTCACCGGATATTTGCAAGAATAATCTGAGAAACAAAAAATTAAACATCGGTTATGATGACTAGCTCCGAACATCGTGTTGCAACTATTTAGTAGTATACAATATTTTGCTAGCACAAAAGACATGATTATTACTTATTTACAATGAATAAATAATTGTGTCTACAAAATTTACAGTTGACTTTGGGCTAATGGTCCGAGACAATTGCTACTCTTGTTTTGGGGTTCACGCAATATGATTATATTTCTACAGTGATCATCGGATTTGTACGGAGAATAGGGATGGATGTGCTACATGAATACATGATTGAATTTATTTACATCACTTCGTACCAGCTAGTTGATCATACATGTATTGAACAGCATTTTAGCCCCAGAAAAGTCAGTGTAGGCAAGAGTTGAAACCCATAAGATCTCGAAACCTAGTCATGGTTCTGGCACGTGGACAAATTCATGACCTAACCTTATATGATAAGTAATACTAATCATCATAAATAGTGATGATAATAAATTGGAAAAGTGATACTGTAACGCCTAAAAAAAGTTCAGAATCTGTTTTAGGATCACTCGAAACAGTATGCTGGTACCTTAGGAAAGAGATAATAATTTGACATAAAGATTTAGGGACAGACGAATAAAATAATTCGGAGTAGGATATTAACAAAGCTAGTTCAGGCACTTTAATATTTATTTGTAGGCCTCCTTAATTGTTGATGTATCATGTACCGAACCATCCAAGAGCAACAAAAGGATTTCGATCTAGATTTAAGTATAAATATTTGGTTTGGCAGCCATAATAAGCATAAAAGGATAAGCATTTAAGCGCATTTTAGCAACACTACAAGTTCTACACTTTCTGTATTAATACACTTTAAGCAAGAGAGTACTCAGTTAAATGTGTTCCTTGAAAACAACCATAGCAATCTTATCCTACTGAATGGATAGGTTTACATCCGAAACATCTATTTACAAGTAGAAATATTGAAAAAAATTGTAGCCATTACTTAATACTGATCATGCAGCCTAAGTGCATGGCTACACAAGATGGAGGAGACATGATCACTTGTGCCGATTACAAAGGTCTAACTGGCCAACTAAAGAACATGGATAGATATCCAAAAAAACAAAGTATAAAGCAGATAAATAAAATAACGTGTATATTCTGCATTAGTAAGTTTCACTAACCTCAAGTAAGTGATGGTTGAATCCAAACCGAGGGTGGCCAGTTTAATCTTGAATCTGAACTAGGGGGCGATAACTCAATGAAACAGCTATCTTTCATATTAAAGACAACGGCCTGCCTAAGACCAAATCTGTGACAGAAGATATAATGCAGCAAGTCATCTGTGTGGTAGATGCTGTTGGGAATCAACGTAGAGAAGTCTTTCACTGGAAGCATGAATGAACTGTTGTAACCAATGAACATTGCGTGATCTTGGATGTTATTTGTTTGGACGACCTTTGTTCAACAAAATCAATCTTGTACACGAAAAACTTGTCTGCAACCCGGTCCTTTCTCCCATTCTCCTTATTATATTTATCATGTCTCCATATCTGGAAAAAATCTCCCCATGGTGCTTGAACAATATATCTACTATGCGCTTGATAGGATATGATCGGCTTCAAAATAACTTTCACTTCAGCGGAAGGTCCATTAAGATTAATAGTATCAACCTGATCCCTACCACGAACACCATAAAACAAACCATCATTAGTGTTATAAAGTATATCTTGATAAGCCCTACAATTTGGATTTGCATCAATCCAGGTCCATTTGGTGTCCCCAACCCTAGTATAAGAGAGTTGATCCTTTGGCAATTGTACTACGAGAACTGTGCAGTTTCCATGCGAGGGATCACAAGAAAGAACGACCCTCGCATAGAGGTAGAAGCGGGCTTCTTCAAGTGTAAGATGGTACGGCTCCATTTCAGTGTCAAAATCCCGAGAGAACAGATCCATGTAAAGAACATCATATCCGTCTAGCACACCGTCTTCAGTGTAGCGCAGTCTAACATTGTTCATGGTTTCAGGGGGAGGCATAGCTATCTGAGCTCTGGTTACAGGGTTGACTAGTATGAGATTCGACCGCTCGTCGCCGGTGATGAGCCAGCCATAGGAGGAGCCCATGACGTGGCATGTGCGGAAGGCAGGCTCCGATAGAGTGACGTGGTAAAGCTTGTGGTGGACATGTTATGCATGGTGACCGTGTTAGCGTCACGGTCGCCGGATGAGTAAACAAGGCAGGGGCTCTGGTTCGGCGAGCACCGCCGGAGACGGCGGGCCTCCAGATAAATGAGGTGCCATGATCGACAGACCGCACCTGAGCTGAAGAGATCAGGGATCTCAAGAGTGCCAAAGATCTGGAGGAGCAGGTCAGCCTGAAGCTGGGACCAATCGCAATCGGCGCTCGAATCTGGAGAATCATCGCAAACAGAAGCTTTCTCCATCGATTTTGGCAGGGGATACTTAACCTCAATTGTGTGTATGATATATAGGTAGCCTCGAACCCGACTGGAAGGTGGAATCGGACTGCAAAGGAACTTTCAGAAGGATGCGGATTACCCAGAGAAATACTGTGCGCACTAGTGCTGTACACCTGCACTCATGACCTCAGAGGACTGAGATCCAGTGCCTTTATCAAGTGAAGTCACGCTGCAACTTTACCCTACTAATCTCCATCCAATCCACATCCTACGGTTCAGATCACACAAGGGGAAAGGCTCTCAACACTTAGCAGTTTTCAGGATAGCAGCAAACATCAATAAGCTGCAAACAACGATGCAGTGGCACTTGAACTCAGTTTTATTTGAACAGATTGAAACCCCAAAAATAAAGAACTGCAGATACTCATGAGCAGACTATAAAACAAAATTTGGTTTGGTTATACAGTAGTGCATTATGCAATCAAAGTGGAATAAATCAATTGCAGTTGACACTAAATCCAGTAGAACTTGATATTAAAAGGCTGCAGCGCATAATGTCCGAATGCTACAACAATAAGTGTCAATGTTGAGTAATCATCTACACAAAAGCTATGCTAAAAACTGCTAAGTGTTGAGAGCCTTTCCCAATGTGTGATCTGGACCGTAGGATGTGGATTGGATGGAGATTAGAAGGGTAAAGTTGCAGCGTGACTTCACTTGATAAAGGCACTGGATCTCAGTCCGACCTCAGATCCTCCCAGACAGCTAATCAGAAGAAAAAAACGACTTGACGAAGAGGAATTTATCAGGCGCCCGCCTCTAGCCGGGAGCAAAACCCTAGGGCCCCGGGAATTCGAACGCGGAAGGATCAAGGCCGAGCTCAGCCGGGCGGGAGGAGTGGCTGACGCTGGTGGGCTTGTGCGCCGGGCGGGGATTCGAGGGAGGGAGCGGAGAGAGGGGTTGTGCGGGTGCGTACGCCACGATGAGGTTGAGCTGGTGGGGGCTGGTGAAGTTGCCGACGCGGGGGTGGCTAGTGCGCCGTGACGACTTAGCTCCACGTGCTCGTCTCCGCCGCCCGCCACTCGTCTCCGCCGCCCACCACTGTCGCCGCCGGAGGGGGAGCAGAAGGGGTCTGGGCTCTGAGCGGTGGAGGGGTGATGCGCTGCGCTTCCCTTCCTGTGTTTTTTTTTAACTAGCACATATGCCCATGCGTTGCAACGGGGAGATGATTTTTTTGCAACAAACAGCGGGAGAGATAATTGACGTGTTCATAAAAAAACACTCTCCATGGCGTTGGGTGACAGAGTGAGTAGTTGCGGTCTTCTCACGGGTCATACTTGACCCGCGAGATCTTGATAGTGGTGTGGTTGGTCGGCGTGGCTGCGACCACCTAACGGGTACTTTTTTTTCCTCCAGGTCCACCTCCGTCTTAGAGTTGTGGTTGTGTTCTCATTTAGTTGCTGCGTGGCGGCTTTCGAGGCACGGTTGTTTTGATCACTTTCTCCTACGATGACGTAATCAGATGGATTACTAATTGCAGCGCATAAATTATGTTGCATTAGCATAATCAGCGCATAACCAGGCATGGATATTCCTTCATTATCAGGGTTTATTCTCTTTAATTGTTTTTCCGCTCACGTACCATGATTTTTTTTAGTTAGAGCAAAACCAACATATTCTGTTTTATTAGCACGTGCCCGCAATTTCTTTACATTATAGCCAACCAACATATTGTCTTTTATTAGCACGTGCAAGTAATCTCCGGCAATAATTTGTGGAGTGTCCCCGCAAAAAAATTGTGGAGTAACTCGTTTTGCTCACAATTCTCGAGACAACTTCCTTATTCTCACACAACCTCCTTATTTTCAGACAACTTAGAGAAATATAAAAACTGATGTGATTTAGTATAAAATTCCAAGATGGGATTGTTCCTATCATAATTGCAAGCTAGCTGAGTTGGTTTTAGCCATCGGCACAATAGGGAAGGTCCATAGTTCAATCCCCTCGCGTCCTTTAATTTTTGCTGCTTGTCCATCTGACAGAAAAAGAAATACATGGTAGGTCCAATTTGACCCACCCGGGGAATAACCGAAAAAATTAGAGAGGTACATGGGGCAGCTGCGTGGGAGCTACTATATGACGCTAATTGCATCAAATAGCGCATGGGACGCACAACCGATCACGTCTGGGCCAACCCACTGACATGCACCGAAATAACTATGTTTGCAAGGCACGAGTAATAATCAAAAAAACTGTGTGTTGAACGATCGAACATAAGACCTTAAAACCCGACCACGTGCCGCTAGCCACGACAACAAACTCCTACTGCTAACCGATGGCCAACGCGAATATTTAAGAACATAGTGTAACGTCGGATTTAAAATCTTTTTTGAACTTTTTTAAAAATACGAATTGCCGAATATTCTTGGAAACGTGAACATGTTTTGAAATTAGGACCAATGTTTTTAATATTCCGTCCATTCTGAAAAAAAAACATGAAATTTTTTTGAAACAACATCATTTTTTGAAGAAATGAACCATTTATAAATACCCAAACATTTTTTTAATTTGGACCGACTTTTGAAAACGGAATATGTTTTGAACATTCAGAACAATTTTATAAAATGTATTTTTAACCATGGATATTATTTTGAATCTGTGAACATTTTATTAAAACAGGAATATATTTCTAATTTCGATTTTTTTAAATACATGCTTTTTAAATGGCAAACAATTTTGGAATATTTCGGAATTTTATAAAAATCAGAACAAGAAAATAAATTAATGTTCCAAATATTTTTGAAAAGGGGAAGACAATATTGTAATTCAAACATTTTTCAAAAATTTGACAAAATCTTAAAAAAATCTTAAAAAATTGAATTATGAAATAAGGTAAAAATTAAAATAAATTTGGACGAAAACCAAAACGGGCCGGCCCAATCCTGGGTGCCCTGTGCGAGCTTGGACTATCTACCGCATAGGACGAGAAATAGGTATTTTGCAGCTACATGGGCAGGCAAATAAGTGGGCTGGCTTCGCTGGGCCAAAGCGTGTGCGGGCCAAGTACAAAATCCTATATTGTTAAAAATAACAGACGGACGCACAAAAATTTAGTACCACCTCAGATAGAAAAATAATTTTCGACGGTGAACGGATGAAAAAAATCTGTGAAACGCACCTTGCTTTATTAATAGGTATAGATATAGATATTGATCGCTCAACTTCCCGTTTAGGCGTCGACTGAGTGGGCCTCATTTCAGCCCGCCCGGGCTACGTGCAACCTGGATCTGGGCCTGGGCCTTGGCATTGTTCTATCCAGACTGTCGCGCGGGGGGACGTTGGATCTGTCTCGATTCTAAGCTTCTTGTCGTGCCATGTCGCCTGAAAACCAACAAGTCTTTTATCATTGGGGTCAACAAGTCTTTTATCATGTGTCAGTCGTTTTCGGTGATTTGTTGCAACCATTTCATTGAGACTGTCCATCCAATCCAAATGGAGGGAGAGAGAGGAGAGGGGACGACCACAGGGCGATGATGGGAGCTCGGGAGCGGCGCCCCGGTAGGGAGCTTAGGTGTCCGGCGACAAATAGCGTCCCCCGGAAGGTATAGATCTTAGCCCTGCACCCTTCCTTCCTCCTCCCTGATCCCGCAATGTTGTTCGCTTGTGTCTGGTGGGGGTCGACATGTGGGTGGTCGTCGGTGTTCCCCGACCGACATTTGGTAGGGGGAGACGATGGTTCCTCAAATTGGGCTAGGTTCTCGTGGAGATTGTGTTGGTTCATGCTAGGGGTGCCAAATTTGGTGTTGGGTCGGCGTTAGGTTTGGGAGATTTACATTTCTGTGTTGATAGGGGCCAAATTGCTACAATATTTGTATGATGTTATAGGGGGGTTTAAAATGATTTTTCCTATAGTAATCGTGATGATAGGTTCATTTTGGTGCAATATTTTGTGATGTTTATAGGGGGTTCTAAAATGGAAACTATTGCAAAGATCATCTAGTGTTTATGTTGCACAACCTGTTTTTGTCTGTGTTGTTGCTAGTGTTGTTATTGTTTGGTATATATGGTCCCATGCAACTGTTTTTAATGTGTTGATGCTATGGTTTAAAAATTGTAACATGGAGACATTGTGTGTTTTTGCTATGATTTTTTTGTAGCAAGCCCTTTGGTGTAGCACCTTTTACATAGTTGGTTGATGTTTTATCCTTTTTCTAGCACCGTTTCCATGTTATAGTACAATGCAATGCGTTTCTCACTTCCCTTTTTGCCGCAGGAACTACGAGCGAGAACAAGGAGGCTCCAGAAATCTTTGCGGTTCGAACTGCGGTTTAATTCAAAGCGGCCGGGAAATGTTGGGAAGGCACTACTGCCAGCGAAACATGACATTATCTATACTTATATACTCTTATATAGTGTGGGAATAACTTTCACTACCGGCTGTTCGATTTGTTCTATCATACGGTTGAGAATTGGCAAATCCAAGAGTGACTGCCGGCTAGATCAAGTCTTGTGATGTATGAGATCTTTCCACGTGCATATGGGTAAAAGGTTGCCGCGCGCCCACCCTGTGCAAGAAGAACCATCTAGAACCCCGAACGACAAAGCTATCTCTTCTCAACTATTCCCCCGTGCGATGGCTCAGACCACCGCAGCTCATCCCCTTTATCCCACCACTCGGGTCTTTGATCTTGTCATCGAATCGTGCTGTGCTCCTAGGATCATCATCCCTCCTCGGCAGTGGAAACAAACCCGATGCGCTGGGTGTCATCCTCACCCACTGTACCATAGCATGGGCAGAGCTGGCATTGTTGCGATTGGTGCATGCGTGTGTTTGGATTTGGATCACGTACTACGGCTTCAACTTTACATAGTTGGGAAACAGGTAACGAGGGGTCATTTTCATAGTAGAGCCATTTTTTTGGTGATTTGTGCCTTCTGATCCAACATAAAAAAAATTACTCTACCTCGCAACTTTAGTATGTGAACACCAAGTGTTTGTGTTTATGTGCACAAAGCTTTTCATTTTCTACTTTGATGGTCTGTACTTTCCAATCAAGGAGAAATGCAACAATGCCCTGCAGTGCTAAATTGAGACCGCATAGTGTTTGTGTTTATGTCTATAAAGCCTTTTGTTTTTATTGTCCTATCTTTTATGCTGCCATATAATGAAAATTTTGTATTGATATTTTTAATAATATAACCTATGACGCAGCGACTATTAAATTTGTGTACGACTGGTCAAAATTCATACATGATGGAACACAATGAAAACTGAAATAATCATTTAGCAAAGTCCCTTGAGGTACACACACGCAATTCATGTCGAGATATTACAAATGCAGTTGTTTCCCGACGATTATCAGTGGGGAAACCGCGTATAGAGTTTGTCTCTAATCAACATATTTATCTTTTTTCTCTGAAATATTATATGTAAATTTGAACAATACTTGCTCGCTCTGTCCCCAAATACACAGCGTATAAATCCAGTCAAAAAGTCATTTTGTTCCAAGTCTGACCAAATATATTATATATAGAAGAAAATATTAACAACTACAACACTGATTAAATATATTATGAAAATATATCTAATGGTGGATATATTGACATTGATTTGATATTGTTTATCTTCATATTTTTTATATCAAGTTTGCTATTTCACATCTAGATGTAAAATAGTTATCTTACATCTAAGTCTAGGGCCGTTAGATTGTCTGTCTTTAATATTTGTGCAGAACGTGATGGTCTAGCTGCTGCGCTCGCTCGCGGTGCGTTGTCTCAGTGCGTTGCCTGTGCGGTCGTTGCTGCGGGTCTTGTTGGTTTTCACAAGCAGGTCTATGCATGCTGGGTCGTTGCGGGTCTTGTTGATATTTTTTTTTAAAACGGAGGTAAAAGATTTGCCTCATCCATTAAATAAGAGGAGAATAGAGTTTAGAGTTTTTACAAGCGCCCTTGCAAAACGGCATGGCAATTACTCTCGTACAACAATACGCCCTAGTTTCTTAGCACCTGCCGTAACCCATAGTTTTGCCTCGAGTACGATATTTTGGAGCAGGATAGGCGGCGGCGCACTCTTGTTGCGAAACACCCGCGCGTTTCTCTCGTTCCAAATAGTCCAAGAGACGAGCATGGTGAGGGAGGCCATCGCTCGTCTATTGGGGTTTCGCATGTCGGTCCTTCTATCCCACCATTGCATGAGGGAATCCTCAAGGTGCCAATTGGAGGTGTCCATGTGCACAAGACCAAACTTGTCGATGACCGATCGCCAGAGCCTAATGGAGAAGCGGCACTTGACGAAGAGGTGGATGCCCGATTCTTGCTCACGTTTGCAAAGCGGGCAAAGCCCACAATTACCCCAACCACGCCGCTCCAACCGGTCAGCGGTCCAGTTCCGGTCTTGCAAGGTCAACCATGCGAAGAATTTAACCTTAGGGGGGGCCCAAGCTCTCCAAACCATGTGGTGAATGGGCGAGTGCGTCAGGCCAAGGAATTGCGCCTTATATGTTGTGGCCGCCGAGTACTGCCCATCATCAGCATGTTTCCAAACAATGTTGTCCTCAACGTGATCGTCAAGACGGAAGTCATGCACAAGAGCCCAAAGCGAGAAAAGTTCCCGGATGTGTGCGACGGAGACAATAGTGTCATGCTTGATGTGGGTCATCCAAGCGTTCCCTCGAAGGGCCTGACGAAGCGTCGATCTCTTCCTTTTTGAGGCTTGAAAAATAAGAGGGGCAATATCCTTGGGCTTGCGACCAAGCAACTACGGGGAGTCCCAGAACGGTGTTTTTGCACCATTGCCAACGATGATTGTGGTGGAGGCATAGAAGAAATTCATATCTTCCTCGGTGCACAGGTTGCCCAAGCCAACCCAAAGCTTGGTAGGCTCCTTCCATTCGTACCATGGCCACCTTAGTCGCAAGGCCCGAGCAAACTTGTCGGTGTTGAGGATGCCCAGGCCTCCATAGATCGTAGGCCTGCAGACCATGTCCCAATTGACCTTACATTTTGCGCCGGTCGTCTTGTCCGACCCTGACCAGAGGAAGGCCCTCTCAATCTTGTTGATATTATGAAGTGTGCCCTATGGCACAATGAGAGATGTGATGGAGAATACCGCTTGAGAGGTGATGACCGATCTGACAAGGGTAGTGCGCCCAATAGTTGTGATGCTTTGTCCCTCCCAAGTTACTAATTTTCCGGCCGCCTTGTCTTCAAGATACTGGAAGTCGACCTTCCGAAGTTGTCGAACTGAGAGCGGGAGGCCGAAATATTTGATTGGGAACGCGGCGCGGGTCGCCGGAATGCTACTCAGAATATGCTCCAGAGGAAGGTGGTTGCATCGAATGGGCACAACCGAGCTCTTGCGGAAGTTGGTGCAGAGTTCTGTCACCTCGCCGAAACCCCTTAGGATGACTGAGAGGTTATCAATGTCCTGCTTGATTGGGGCCATGAAGATGGCCGCGTCGTCCGCATAGAGGGAGGTTCTCATCATGACGCCGCGGCCGCGTATCCTATGGATGATGCCCTTGTGAGTTGCGATGTCGAGGATATGTTGAAGGGGGTCAATTGCAAGGACGAACAGTAGAGGTGAAATTGGGTCCCCTTGACGAAACACGCGGCCGTGCTTGATCGGGGGGCCCGGAAGCCCATTGAGGAGAACGCGTGAAGAGGAAGATGACAGTAAAGCGGCGATCCAATTCCGGAATTTGCAAGGGAACCCCTTGCGTTGTAATAAGTCTAGGATGTATTCCCATTTGACCGAGTCGAAAGCTTTTCTAATGTCAAGCTTGAAGAGGAGGGCTGAAGTCTTGCGCTTGTGCAACCGTCTCGCAAAATTGCGCACATACATGAAGTTGTCATGGATACTCCTCTTCTTTATGAAAGCGCTTTGGGCATTGGAGACGAGAACGTCCATGTGAGGGGCAAGCCGCAGGGAAAGAATCTTGGCGATAATCTTGGCCACAGCATGGACAAGACTAATAGGCCTATAGTCAGAGACGCCCTCCGCCCCCTCTTTCTTGGGCAAAAGCACCACATTGGCAGAGTTGAGCCATTGCAAGTGGGATGTGTGGAGCGAGTCAAAGCTCTGGATGACCCGCATGAGATCATGCTTAATAATTTCCCAACAACGTTTGAAGAAGATGCCCGTGAAGCCATCCGGCCCGGGAGCCTTGTCCCCCGGCATTGCTTTTATGGCCGCCAAAACCTCATCCTCGGTGATGGGATCACCGAGATCATCCATGATTTTCACAACCAGGTCTATGCATACTGGGTCGTTGCTACTGTGAGGTTCGGTTCCTTTTTCTATTTCTTTTTTTTCGAGAGTACGCCAATGGCGTACCATATTTTTATAGAAGAGAGCAAACATAATTACAGGAGGCTAGGCATAGATGCGAACATCATGCTAGCAGAACCCACTCAACACCTAAAAGGACAAAAAGATCTAACTACTCACAAAACGGTGTAATCTTCCGACTCCGGCCTCGTCCCATTCTCTAAGCTCGTCAAAGATTTGATGCACCAATTGGCTCGGCCTCCTCTGTTGCTCCAGCCGCCCAAATACTCTGGCATTTCTTTGTTTCCATAATGACCAAGCGACGAATATGACGATAGTGTCAAAACCTCTTCTATCCCTAGTGACAATTGCACTCCTCACTTGAAGCCACCACGCCTCAAGTGAATCACCAGGTTGTGGTTGCCTCACGGTGACACTGATTTGTGTGAAGCATAGATGCCACACCTCCCGAGCGTAGGGGCAATGGAGAAGTATGTGATCGACCGTGTCTTCTTCTTGTAAGCATGTGTAGCAAGCAGCCGTACTATCCTGCAGGCCGTGCCTAGCTCGCCGATCCGAGGTCCAAAGTCTATATTGCACCGCTAGCCATGCAAAGATTTTGCATTTGAGGATCGCCCCACTCCTCCAAATACACTCATACGTTGGAGAGATCGCAAGCCCAAGATGCAGAGCTCGATACACGGACCGAGCTGTGTACTGCCCCGAAGCATCCCAGGGCCATGTAAATGTATCCGTCGCTTGAGGGTCATGATAAGCATCCATAGCAGCCACTCTGAGATGCATGAGCTGTATAAGTGCCATGAAAGGTGGCTCTCCGTTGATATCCATCTCCCACTTGCTATCCACCATGGCCTGACCGACTGTTCGCTTGTTTTGCACTCTGGTGGGGACCAAAGGCAAGATGGCCGGCGCAATGTCTACAACCGCCAAGCCGTTCATCCATTGATCCTTCCAAAAGAGCACTCTGTTGCCAGCACCCACCGTGATATGCACGAGTTGGTTGTAGAGCTGCCTCGCATCTTCATCAACCAAGAACGGTATGCCTTGCCATGGTCTATCCAAGTCCGTCCGCCTCAACCATTCCCATCTCACCCGGAGTGTCATAGCTTGCAGCTTTAGATTCTTGACACCGAGGCCTCCAAACCTTGTTGGGCGACATATGATGTTCCACGCCACAAGGCATTGCCCGCTGTTAACCTTGTCCTTCCCAGCCCAAAAAAACAACCGCATCCAGGCGTTAATCTCATCAAACACCCAATCAGGGGCATTAAGCACCATCAGTTGATGGATGGGTCTCGCCGCCACCACTGATTTGATGAGAACAAGACGCCCTGGCCGTTGAATAAGACCTCGTTGCCAGGATGGCAAGAAACTCCTCACTTGATCGACGAGAGGCTGCCAATCCGCTCTGGACAGTTGATGTATCGCCAAGGGGATGCCCAAGTACTTGCAAGGGAACTGCCCAACGTCACATTGCAGATGCGCGGCAACTCTGCGCTGGTCATCCTCCGAGCCCCGAATCAAAATCGCCTTGGATTTCCTGTAGTTCACCTCCAAACCTGATGCATGCCCAAAGCTTGCTAGCGCTTGCTTGACAAAAATCAAATCCATCTCCGTTGGCTTGATGAACAACGCAACGTCATCCGCGTAGATTGATAACCTTTGATTCGGGGAGATCCCAGTGAGGTTGCTGACCACACCTTCCTCAGCGCCTTTCCTGAACATCACCGTTAGGTCTTCCATCGCGATGACAAACAGTAGTGGTGAAACTGGGTCCCCTTGGCGAAGGCCGCAAGCGTGGACAAAGCTCGGTCCCGGACATCCGTTCACCACCACCTTAGTGCTCGCTGTCTGAAGCAGAATAGCCACCCACCTGATCCACGCCTCCCCAAAGCCTTTCTTTCTCAACACTTGGAACAAAAACGACCAGGATAAGGAATCAAACGCCCGCGTAATGTCGAGCTTTAGGAACACTCCGGGCGTTTTTCTTGCGTGAAGTTTCCTCGCTATCTGTCTGACCAGGAGATAATTGTCATGTAAGCATCTTCCGGCGATGAAAGCTGACTGATTTGCCTGGACAATTTCCTTCATTCGTCTCCTCGCCCTGAGAGCCAGCACCTTGGCGAAGAGTTTCGCAAAGCTATGCGTCAAGCTAATCGGGCGAAAAATCTCCCACAGAATCCGCATCCGCGCGCTTAGGAATGAGAGTGATCAGCGCCTTGTTTAACTTGCCAAACCCGCGGCTGTCTCCGACATAGAGCTTCATGATAGCAGCCATAATGTCATGCTTGATAATTGGCCATGCCTTCTGGTAGAACATGCCAATAAATCCGTCCGGCCCCGGCGCGCGATCAGCCGGAAGGTCTTTAATTACGTTCCAAATCTCCTCCTCCGTAAATATGGCGTCAAGATCCTGGAGATCCACAGCTTCCATCTCAAGGTAATCAAGGTCAAGGGTGAAATCCCTGGCTTGATACTTTCCCATTCTATTCCTGAACTCGGTGGTGAACACTTCTTCCTTTTGATGCTGCTCAGTGATAATATTATCGCCCTCCTTGACATGCGCAATGTAGTTCTTGGTGCGCCGACCGTTAGCCACCGCCTGGAAAAGTCTGGTATTGGCATCGCCAGCACCCAGCCATCTGATCCTCGAGCGTTGCCTGGCAATCGTCCTCTCAAGCGATGCCAACCCAAGCACAGTCATCTTCAAGGTTCTCCACAGCCATAGTTCATCCGCGGTGAGGGTGCGTGCCTCCTGCGCTTGCTCTAGCCTTAAGATCACCCAGTTTGCCACTGCCAACCTGACTTTGATGTTACCCGTCTTCCTCTGCCCCCATGATTGCAGAGACATGGCCGCGTTCCGAAATAGGGCGTCAAGTCTTTTGAAGGGATCCACGATGGCCTCATCACACACCCAGGCCTCTCGGACAGCAGCCTCAAACCCGTCGAGCTTAGTCCAAAACACCTCGAATCTAAATCTCCGCTTGGGGGTGCACATGGCCTGCGTACATAAGTGAAGTGGGGGGTGGTCCGAGACGTTTGTTCCCAGCGCCTGTAGAAAGCAGTCAGGGTTCGCAAGATCCCAATCCACCGAGACTAGGACACGATCGATTTTGGTAAGAGTAGGGTTGTCCCTCTCGTTAGACCACGTGAAGCGCCTCCCATGCATGTACAGTTCTTTCAGCTCAAGATCATCCACGAAAGCTCTGAAGTAGTTCATGGTGCGCCGATTAATGTTAGAGTTATTCTTCTCCGAGGCCCTGAGAATCATGTTAAAGTCTCCCAGAAGCATCCAGGGACCGGTGCATGCCGTCCTTCGATGCCGCAGCTCCTGCAAAAACTCTAGCTTCTGATCGTCTCCTTGCGGAGCATACACTACTGTGATCCACCATAGGCTCCCGTCAAGGTTATGCACCTGACCGGTAAGAGCGTGAGTGTCCAGCACAACGTGATCAACCCGCACCACGGTCGAATCCCACGCCAAGACCACACCCCCGCGGGTGTCAGTCGCCGGAAGGTAAGCAAAGCCATCATACGCTGGCCCGATACATTGCATGATAGTAAATTGGTCTACAACATCCAGTTTCGTCTCCTGGAGACACACCATATTACACTTGACCGAAGAGATGAACTCCCTCACCGCCTTCTTTTTCGCCGGGTTATTCAGGCCTCGCACGTTCCAACATGTAATCGAGGGGCTTGGATCCATTCAAAAGCATGTGGAAACTCCAACTGCCAGACTAGACAAGACTACGCAGCCAATGCCAACGTGTTGCCTCCCTCAAGCTCGTGCCGTGGTGGTAACATCTTGCCGAAGATCGCAGCAATCACGCGCACATGTTGCTCACGGAGTGGTGAGTCAAACAGCTCCTTGAGCTCCTCCACAACCGCCTCATCAGGCTCCAGGTCCTCCGGAACCAAGCCAAGTGCCCTCAACAGAACATTCTTCGCCGGCGTCGCCTTTGATGTAGCATGCATCCCGGCCCTCTTGGCAGCTCTGGTCGTGGGACGGGGGGTGAAAGGCTCCGCCTCCGAACGAAGGGACGATGCATGCACTTCCTTTAGGATGGGTGGCGCTAACCTCTTGATTATGTTAGAGCAGAATGTCTTCATCCGTCCATACGCAACCTCCTCTTGCTGCAAAACTCCCTTGGCTCCCAAGGAGTCCTGCTCCAAAAGCACCGCGGACTGCATAGCCACATCCGTAGCGCCCTGAGCTTCCACTTGCCCTCCTAGTGCGTTTGCATGGTGGGAACCATCGCCATGCATGGGTGAAAGGACCACGTCCCGCATCTCGAGGCATGCATGGGCATGCGCCAATGGGAGTGAAGCCATCTCAACCTCGCACCCCGATGAGCCAGCAGGTGGGTCTGCGCCTCCAGCAGAAGCATGCTGGCAATCATTGCCAGACAGGGGTGATAGGCCGATCGCGTCCTGGCCCACCATGCATGGGTGCTGTCCGGTGCCTGCAGAGAGGGCATGCACCAATGGGTCGCTATCCACGACCTTATCCTCCTCCGTGGCGGCATCAAGTAGCATATGCTTGTCGGCACTCGGTTCCTGGCACCGCACTGTCTCGCAACCCGTCCCCAGCGGTGTAGGGTCGGAGGCCCGTCCACTCGAACTGCTATGCCCCACCTCCGTCTTGTCCCAGTCCGAGTCTGCCAGCACTGCGGCCAGGCCCTCCTGCGACTGTGGAGTGCACTGGATAGGCTCCTGCTCCTCGACCCCAGTGTTGGTCGCGCCAGCCTGGACAGGGATTCGAATCATGCCTGCTCCCACCACCGCGTCTTTGGGATCCAAGGCGGGGGTCATGATCTGGGTCACCTCGGGTACCACCCCAATAGAAACCAGCTGTTGCCGTTGGCCCTCTACCTCCTTTCCCACCGAATCGCTCACATGCGCAGAGCCACGATCTACTGCCAAAGCGTCTGGCGAAAGTTCTCCGGGCCCCGAGCGAGCTGCGCCTGTCTGATCCTGAACCTGCACCTGATCCTGATTCTGAGCCAGCCCGGTCAAGCGGTCAAAGGCCGAGGTCCTGACCGCAATACGGTCGCTTACGTGACCCAGCTGGCGCACCGGGGCCACCACCGGCGAAACCTCCATGGCGGGCAGCTTCCACTCCGTGGCCGCCATTGCCGGACCACGGTCGTTGCCCGCAGCACTCGCTCCGATGCCGCCACGCCCCAAGCTCGGACCACCCCGTGAATCCCGAACACCGAACTGCCATGACCGGCGGCGAGCGACGGCTCCACCACCCCCATCCATGCTGCCCTCGGACTCCGGTAGACCGCTCCGACCACTGCTAGAAGACCCGTCCCCAAGAAACCATGGCTCCTCCGCCTCCGCGAAATCCTGAACTTGCACGAGATGAACGAGTACTTTATATTGCAGCAGCGCCGGCTGGGAGGGCCGCACCCCTAGGCCAGGTTCGGGCACCCCCAGCCACCGGAGCGTCGGGATCGCCTCCGGGTCGGCCGTCCACGCCGTGACCTTGAAGGAGGAGAGGTCCGCGTGTGAGCTCGTCTCCGGCGCCATCGCATCCACCAGGCAGGATGATCCCAGAATCCGCTCCACCACCTCCAGCTCCCACGCGTGCGGCGGGATGCCCTCCAACTCAATCCATACCTTGGATCTGAACACCGAATGCACAGCTTGGGCTTGCCGATTCCACTGACGAAAGAACAATCTGACCCCACGGTGATCCACTACCGGCATAGCGCATAGTCTGTTCTTGTGCTCCGGGCGTGCGAAGACAATGAGAAAATCCTCCGGCCGAAAATGATGCACAGACACCCACTGCGGCTCAATGCCAACCTTGACCTGCAGCACCTCGAGAATGAACTCCGGCGAGATATCCTTCCTAGCACCCGCCGCGTAAGCCACCATGGATAGTTGCAGCCGGCCTTCAAGCCCCTCCATGGATTGAGAGCGGCGCACGATGCACAGCTCCGACGGGTCAAACTCCTCGTCCACTGAAAGCACCGGACGCGGCACCGGGTGATGACGGGGCCAGACCGGAGGCCTGGGGGGAGACGACGGAGGCGGGGAAGGGAGGCGAGGCCAGACCGGCGGCACAGCAGCAGACGCAGGAGGCGGCGGCGGGGGAGGTGCCGCGCGCCCCCCCGACGCCCCCCCAAGACCGCGGCTAGCAGGAGCAGAGCCCATGCCCGGCGTGCCACTTTTTCGACGACGAGCCTCCGAAGTTCCTCTGGCGATGATGGGCTGCGGGGCCTCTTGCAGTCCCGAGATCCATGACCCGACAGCCCACACCTGAAGCAAACGATGTCGTTGGTGCAATCCTTCCTGTAGTGCCCGTCCTGGAAGCAGCGGAAGCACAGGCCCACCATCTCCGGCGACACCTCGCGGGGAGGGGGGAAGACCGCGGCTGAGCGCGCGGCGGCTGCGCAGCCGGGTCATGGCGACGCCTCCACTTGGCACGCCCAGAGGGGGGCGGACGCTCCCACGGCACCAGTTACTGGCCCTCGACCTCAGCAGCCCGTGGCTTCGACGAGGCCTCAACCCCCTCTGGGGCGGCCGACGACGCCGAGCAGGATGACAGACCAAGGCCAGACACAACAGGGCGCTCCCCGCGGGGCGCGAGGTCGCGGAGTGCGAGTGCGGGCTGGAGTCCATGGCGGAGAGGGAGCGAGGAGGGTGGCCGACGCGGCCGGAGTGGCGAGCGCCGGGAGAGGTGGACGCCGGCGCCGGAGTGGCGCGCGGCGGTGCTCGGGCGCGGGGAGGGAGAGAGAGCCTAGCGACCGACCCTGTTTCACGCTTGCTCGAGCTTCGGTCGAAGCCTAGTCATGGAAATTTGATTTGTCTTCCCTTTTTCTATTTCCATTCACAAGTTTAGTTCTAGTTCATTTTCTTGTACGCTCCCATTTGATTCTCAGTATTTGTTTTTTTTGTTTTTTTCCTTTTTTGTATTATTTTTTGTATTTCATTATTTGTTTTAAATCATGACTTATTTTAAATTCATGATCTTTTGTTTTACTTATATTTTCTATTTTCATCTTTTCCATTTTTTTCCTTTTTATTCGTTTAAAATTCATGAACTTGGTTTTACTCTATCATATATGTTCGCTCTAAAATGTCCTGCAAATCTTGATTGTGGGTTATTTTGTCATGCGGTGTGTCGCGTCATGTGTTTGATGCTTATCGACCTGTTCGCGCGTGCATCTTTTGTTGGGTCGTTTTCGTGGCGCGGTCTGGGCCTCGTCTCGAATTGGTTTGTTAATTATTATCTAAATGAGGGTTAACAATGTTTCATCTAACTCGTATATCGTTAGATACACGTGCTTCTGAGTGCTGCTCGCTGCTCTTTGTCTTTGCATCGTGTTTTCTGTTTGTCCCTCGTGAAACAGTGTGCGTTATTATGTATTGTGTATTGGTTTTTTTGTGGAGGGTCACATGTCATTCGATTCACAGTTTTCTTTAATTTTTGGTTTTGACTGTGTAGCTAGAGGGGAGTGTAACTAGATTATTCGTTTTCAAATTTGCTAAATCTAATCTAGATGAGTTTTAGCTCATCTACGTCTATAATTGTCTGATTTGTTTGCTTTAATGTTCGCACAAACTCGATCATGCACGCGGCTTATTCTTTTTTGTCATGCGTCCTCTTGTCTCATTTGTTTTGTGTCGTCATGATCCCACATTTATTTTCACATGGGCCCATATATGCTGTCATTTGGGGGTCTCAACTATGAAGCTTATCCCCATCTTCTCACTGACCGACCTTTGACCCCTGTTATTTTTTTTTCATTCTGTTATAGGTCCAACTTGACATGCGATTGGCATGTAGTTTGTTTCATACTAGTTACAAGTCGACCATTGACTAGCAACTGGGCTCGTAGTTTCGTAGTTGTCTCAGGTGCAAGTCCACCCTCAACTCATGGCTAGAGCATGTGTATTTGTTTTTCATCCCAGTTGCAGGTCCATCATTAACACGCAACTAGGCCTGTAGTTTGTTTCATCCTAGTTGCAAGTCGACCCTTGACTCGCAACTGGGCTCGTAGTTATCCCAGATACAAGTCCACCATTGACTCGTAGCTGGAGCATGTGTTTTTGTTTTTCATCCAAGTTGTAGGTCCATCATTGACACACAACTGTGCGTCTAGTTTGTCTCATCCTAGTTACAAGTCGACCCTTGACTCACAATTGGGCTCGTAGTTTTATAGTTTTCCCAGTTGCAAGTCCACCTATGACTCGCAACTGGGCTCGTAGTTGTCCCAGTTGCAGGTCCGTCATTAACGCGCAACTGGGTGTGTGGTTTGTATCATCCTAGTTGCAAGTCAACACTTGACTCGCAACTGGGACCGTAGTTTCTTAGTTGTCCCAGATGCAAGTCCACCCTCGACTCGCCACTGGGCTCGTAGTTGTCACACTTGCAAGCCCACCCTCGACCCGCAACTGGAGCATGTATTCTTGTTTTTCATCCCAGTTGCAAGTCCATCCTTGACTCGCATCTGGGCCCATAACTTGTTTCATCCCAGTTGCAAGTCGATCCTTGACCCGCAGCTGGTTCGTAGTTTCGCAGTTATCCTAGGTGCAATTCTTCCTCGACTCACAACTAGGCTCGTAGTTGTCCAAGTTGCAAGCCCACCCTCTACTCACAACTAGAGCATATTTTTTGTTTTTAATCCTAGTTGCAAGTCTATCTTTTGATTGCAACTGGCTCATAGGTTTGTTTCATCCCAGTTGCAAGTCGTCCCTTAACTCGCAACTGGGCTCGTAATTTCGTAGTTGTCCCAGTTGCAAGTCCACCCTTGACTCGCAACTGAGCTCGTAATTGTCTGAGTTGCAAGCCCACCCTCGACCCAAAAATAGAGCATCTGTTTTTCTTTTTATCCCAGTTGCAAGTCCACCCTTAACTCGCAACTGGGACCGTATTTTGTTTCATCCTGGTTGCAAGTTGACCCTTGACTCACAACTGGGTCATTCTTTCGTAGCTGTCTTAATTGCAAGTCCGTCCTCGACTCGCAGCTGGGATCATAGTTTGTTGTTGCCCTAGTTGCAAGTCCACCCTCGACTCGCAACTTGTCCCATAGTTTTTTGATGTCCGAGTTGCAAGTCCACCCCAACTCGCAACTGGGATGTGCTTTGTTTTTATCTCAGTTGCAAGTCCACCCGCAACTCGCAACTCATACCATAGTCTTATATACTTGTCTAAATTACAAGTCCACCATCGAATCACAACTAGGCTCGTAGTTTTTTTATCTCAGTTGCAAGCCCACCCTTGACTTACGACTGAGCTTGTGTCCTTGACTCGCAACTCAGACCGTAGTTTGTTATATCCCGAGCGTTTTCAACACACATTGAACGTTTTTGTAAAATACACGATGATTTTTTTTCCAAATACAGGCCCGAGCATTTTTAGAATACATGGTAAACATTTTTCAAATTCCTACTGATGATTTTTCCAAATAATTATGTCAATGTTTTATTTACATTGCATAAAAATTTCTAGAAAATGTCATGTTTTTTAAATGCGTGAAGTTTCTTTTAAAAAATTGTCACGGACATTTTTTGAATGTATTGATTTTTCCATTGTATAATACATTTCTTTAAACATCACAAAACATTATTTTGAAATGCATGAACATTTTAAAAATATGCAAAAAAATATTATTAAAATAAAAATAGAATAAATATATTCATGTTTTAAAGAAAATCTTTGCAATCTTCAAAAATGTCCACACTCTAAAAACTCTTCGGGGATTTTCGAAAATTGTGCATATTTTCAAAATTTGTTTGAGAAGAAATTATTCGAAATACCAAAATTTGTTAACTAAATCAAAGTTATAAAGTTTGTTGACATTTGAAAAATAATTTTTCAATTTTTTAATTTTTTTTGTGTTTTAGAAAATATCCATCATTTAAAAAAAAATCACGATCTATAAAAAAAGTTTCGAAATTTAGAAATGTTTACTAATCTGAACGTTGTAGTATGTTGTTAAACGTTTCCGCTTCTTTAATGTCAATAGTAGCTACTTGTTGGAGTGGTTGTCGCTCTCTTCCGCCCGCGTAAGGTACTGAGAGCATTTTCAACAGCCGTGCAACGCGCCGCGCGTTAAAAACTCATTTGCCGTGTCCCTTTCGTCTGGTTTGGCGCGGCCGGCAGCGCTGGCTCCAGCAGCCGCGCTGAAATTGAGCGCACGCGCGTAGCTCCAGCGGCCGCGCTAAAATGCAGTGCGCGCTAAATATTGCGTACATTTTTTAATAAAAATGATAAATAAAATTCATAGATAAAAACGACACATAGATATTTTACATAGTTCCATAGCATAGATAGATTAAAAAACTACGGTGCAGCGACTAAAAAAAACTACTAGATAGTGCAACTACAGCCTACTCTCAGTCGTCATCATCATCATCATCGCCATCCTCGCTGGTCTGGTCCGAGGTATCGAGCCACATGTCCTCCCAACGGTCATCATCAGACGAAAAGATCGTCTGCCCACCATTTTGAGCGATTTCGCACTGCGATAACGCCAGGGCCTTCCGTCGATGTCTGTCCAACCGCTCCGCGCGGCGCTTTACCGTCTGCTCCTCGCGGCGCCTTGCCCAGAAGGCTTCCTCGTTGGCGACGTCCTCCGGGTGGCGCCGACGCCACTTCGCCATGGCCCGCTCGTCCTCCTCGGCGACGAGGAGGCGGCGCTGCCGCCGAGCGTGCTCCGCACGGTCCTGGTCCGTGATAAGACGAGGCGGAGGGGCGACGTCCTGCGCCTGCTGGCGCGTGTGGACATCCTGGAAGTTCATCTGCTGGCGCGGCCTGTCCAGGCGCCACGCTGCGGCGTCGTAGGCGCGTGCGGCCTCGTGCGAGGTCTGGAACGTACCGAGGCCGAGCCAGACGTCGCCGAACCGAATCTCGGCGGAGTACCAGCCGTTGGGGCGCTGGCGGACGCCGCGGTGGCGGGGCGCTGGAGCTGCGAGGAGAGGAAGCGGTGGAGGCGCTGGAGCGGCGAAGAAGCTATGAGGCGCGCGTGGCAGTGGATAGGCGCGTGGCGAGCGCCGCAATTTATAGGCGCGCCGGAAGTGGCGCGCCAAAAGTAGCGCGCGAGCTGCCGCCCTTTCCCGCGCGCGCAATTGTTTCCTGCGCGCTTGTTTCCAGCCACCGCTAGAGCACGCGAAACCGTCCAGCACGCGCTAAAAACCAAGTTTACCGCGCGCGTGCCTTTTGACGCGGCTGTTGTAGATGCTCTGAGTTCAAGTGCTGGTCAGCACAACACGGCGTTAGTTTTTTTTTCTGTTACGCTCCAATTAAAAAAACTACTTAGATGTGAGATATTATCTTGTATCTAGATGTTATAGAGACAGACTTTTTTATATATACTTGGTCAAATTTAGAAGACATTGACTATTTGACTGAATTTATGACCCATCTATTTGGGACGGAGGTAGTAATAAATTAAGTGTTCACAGCTTGCCTCCAAGCATCCACTGAATCACCAAACTTTGTTCAATCTATCTATGACCCATTCTGTTTTTTTTTTTTCTTGCGATCACTATGGCCATTCTGTTGCTAGAACTCATCACTCAATAAACCCATCCACTGTATATATACGGCAGAATACTTCCTCAGGCCCAACGAATTCTGTTGAGAAGAAGCGTTATCATGGGGAAAGATACTCACGTATTACTATCTGCGGAGAAATTGTGAGTACAAATGGAGTAGGAGGCAGAATGATGATACGAGTGATAAAGTTGTGCAGTCAGCAGTGAGCCAAATCCAGATATATGTTACTCGGGAGAACATGGGCTCTCTCAGAGAGCTGAGCGACTCTCGGCCGTCGGATCGATTTCTTGATGCGCTGTGGACCGTTCGATCTCGCTCCTGGACGATATCAGCCGTTGGATAAAAAAAGCACTGCTACAACGAATAGTTAGCTCTCGCTCGTGCCACCGCGGGTAATTTCCTTGCCCCGCCGTGGGCATTTTCATAATTTCGCGTACAGGGGTATAAAAAGTGGGCCGCTGCCGTGGGATGACCTAAGCCGCCTCCTCCCTCCCGCACCCGCGCCTCCCCCACGCCCAGCTCCTCCCGCCTCGCCTCTCTCTCCCTCAAAACCCTAACCCGCGCCCGCCTCCCAGCCCCGCCGCCGCCGCCTCCTCTCCTCTTCCTCCCGCCCGCGCCTCCCTGCCCCGCTCCCGTCCAGGGCCAGCCCCACACCGCCGTCATCTCGCCTCCGCGTCCTCTTCCTTCCTCTCCCTCTGCTCCGCCCGCGCCCGCTCCCTCCAGGGGCGACGGCGGCAAGGACGGCGTGCTGCGCCCGCTCCCTCCGCGAGGCTGACTGACCCTGCCTCGCCGATCCTCGCCCAGTCACCGACCCGCTCCTCTGGAGGCGGAGGAACGCCTCGCGGGGGATGCCATGCTCGTGTGGTTCCTCTTCGAGCACGCCGGGTACAGCCTCGCGTCGGTCCTTTCCAACGCCGTCCTCCTCCTTGCCGTCATCCTTTTCTTCTGGGCCAAGTCCGCCTCGCTGCTTGGTCTCAGGTTGCCGCGCCGTCCTCGTCTTCGGCTTGCAAGGGATTGGATCTGATGTGATTGATTCTTCCACTCGCAAGGTGGGTACATCCTCTGTTTCGATTTCTTCCACGAGTTTTGGTTTGCCTTGCCGGATTGCTTCGCGTTTATACACGATTATACCCAAAGCTCACTTTCTTAACTCATATGGGGTGGCTCTTGGATCCGTCTGTCATGTTTAGGTTATGATGGCCGACGAACAGCTCCAAGTTCATGGGTCACCGGGCTCGCCGGGTGACGCTGGCTCCAACAGTTGTCTGCGAGCATTTGCCCAGGTCAATTGATATTTGTCGTGGCCCTTCTCTGTTTTTACTTGGAAAAATATAGTCCGTATGTGCCTCAGTGATTTTTAAAATCAAAGGAAATGCTCTATGCAGAAAAATACAGATCTAATCTAGGGGGTATATGTAATAGCGGTAGATAAATAATAATGTTTAGATTCAGGCAGTATACTACAGTCTGCCTTCTGGAGAGGGGGCCTATGCTTGCTGAGTTCTTTGTATGGTGCCTTCCGGGAGGCTGTGCGGTGCCGAGCGGATGTACGGCGAGGTCTTCATAATGGCGTCAAGTCACCCTTGCCATATGGATCATATGTAAGCTCTTCCTGCTAACCTACAGGAGTACATTTTGATGCTTCAAGTCTGAACCTATGTAACTTGTGAACTAATGCCTCCCTGAGTGTGTGTGTGCGCGCACTATGTTAAATCAAACGCCTTCAGACTGCTGTGAAGTAATGCCACTTGTCATATTGACCAAATTTCATTGCTTGATGGCCATTTAGAGTTGTCAAAAATCTTGGACTGTGAAGTCCATTTACATTGTCAAAAATCTCGGACTGTTTTCAGAGTTGCTACAACAATGGAATTTTCAGTTTGACAAAACCGTTTAAACTGAAAATCTGGGACTTCACATTTGCTACAACAGAGTTGTCAAAAATTCAGTTTGCACTGTTAGTTTGACAAAAACTGTCCAAACTGAAAATTCAGTTATAATGGTGTAGACATTGTTAATCTTTGGGGATAATTGTGGATGTTGTGAAGTGATTTAGATGTCTGCTTTGCTGTGCATACTGGCATCAAATAATTCCAACTTAATCAGTAGAAAATTGGTAACTCATGTAGGTTGGCATCAAATTATTGCCAGTAATACATTTATTGGCAATCAGTACATGATCAGTGACTGAATTAGTACATGCATAATCATCCCAGCTCCCTTGTTCCATACAACTGTAGAAATATAGTCCACAATATGTTGATTTGCATCTTGTTTGAGCTAGCTGGCACTGTACTGCCCAGAAGAAGAATCCAGCCATAGTGAGGTGAGCACAAATAAGAGTTGGGGCAGAAAAATGTCCTTGTATTTCCTCTCATGCGACTGGCCAATTTTGTGTGTTCGTTTCATGCCCATAGTCTTGCAGGTTGTATGCGTGTCCGACATTTATATCTGGTTCCTTGTGTCTTTGTTTCATGTTTATTTCGGGTTTTCCTTTGTGGCCTCAAATTAAGTGCATCATTGATTCCATATTGAATAAATGACTGCAGTCTCAGTTTGCACTTTGTTCTGCAACATGAAAATTTGGACTGCTCCTCTTCATCTCCAGCCTCTGGTCCACTGCTTCTCTGGTTTTATAAAAAGGTAGATATTGTTCTTTTCCTAGCTCATTGGTACTTATAGCCTTATGGGAGGTTGATTCTTAAATTGGCTAATAAGCAAGGCTTAAATGTAGATGATTGCCCTTTCTCACTCTTTAGCCTTATGGAAAAGACGTCTGTGTGGGCGCATGTCTTGCCATTCAATTAGGATTTAAAGTTAGGATCTCCTCTGATTTATTTACATACGTATCTTCCACTACCTAATCTTTCCCCGTCCTATATGCCATATATAATGCGGTTTGTCTCTGAGACACTATGAGATGATGCAGCTAATTAACTGTACTTCTACTTGCATGGACCAACATTACCTTTGAAACCGAATCAAGTTCACAATAGATGTAACATATATTACCTATGTTGGGATGAGGTGGTGCACGGCTATTCTCAAACTCTAATACACTGGCTTGTTTTCTTTAAGTGGATGGTAATGATGCAGCTAATTAATTGTACTTCTATTTGTATGAACCATCATTACATTTGAAACTGAATCAAGTCAACAGTAGATGTAAAGGATTTTTTTCTGTCATGTTGTTTGTCAAAATGGTGCATGATACATATCATACTCATTGATATGCACGTGGTTACAGTTACTGTTCTGATTACAAAAACACCATGGTTAGTTGTTTGCACACTGTTGGATGCTGAGTTCAGGTAAAAATATCATGCAGTATAAGTAAGAATACTAATGAGCTTTTGCTCATTCTAGGGCTGCAGTGACAACTAAGCATCCGATATATAATAACATCATGCAAGGGGCACGGAGCGTCGATCCAATATCCACCAGCGATGAAGGTATATTTGTACACAATATGTATATGGTGCCATCATCTTGGGCTTCCTCGGACTTCCTGTCTGACCTTTTTGCCTGTTCATATAATGATGTGATTCGACGTGTTGATTGCCTTTCTATCCGCTGGTTTCTTTTCTCTCTTTTTATGATTAGATTTTCAGGAAAATATCACTGTATGATTATATCAGTTTAACTCCAGTTCACATTCTTTACTTTGTCAAGTGCATGATGTGGTTCATATAATAACTCCGTTTCTGGATATTTCACTTTGTCAAGTGCATGTTATGGTTTCAGAGCAAAATTTAGTTTCCAATTATAATTCAGTGATGTTCTCACCTTAGATTTTATTTTGCGTAATTGTAGGAAGTGGGGATGGACATCCGTCGATCTGCCGTCCCTGCTTTGTGGAGGTATAATCTCTAATCTCTAATCACCCCTCATCATTCCAAATCATCTAACTTTCCGGACGGTCACCCATCCTCTCACTACTCCAGCCTGAGCACGCTTAACTTCCGGGTTCTATTCTCCCTCGTTTCCAAGTCTGCACTTGTTGTTTTCCTGACAATAGTAAGATGTCAATTCTATTAACCCTCAGGAATTTAGCTTGAGCATGAAGTGACACATTTCACTGTTTGAGTTTGAAACTATTGTTTTAAAAAACAATAATTATTTAGTAACACTAATATTTCGGGAATAATTAGTTTGACCATTGTTTGACCAGATTTGACCAAAATTCAAAAAAAAAGAAATAATTATTTAGTAACACTAATATTCTAGAATAATTAGTTTGACCACAGTTTGACCACAATTTGAATTTTTTTGCCTCTCCAGATCTTAAAAGCCCCGTAACTTTTTTTCTGTTAGGTTTTTGAGGATTTTGAAAATGTTTAACGGGGTTCCCCCGGTTAAATTCGGATGTAACTTTTCGAGTAGATGATTTTTCATATAAAAAACTTTTTCATCCGAGTTCGTATGCAAAAGTTATGCCCATTTTAAGAAATTCCAGAGAGATTTTGCAAATAAAGTCAAAATTCATATTTGTTAACTTTCCCAACAACCAGACCACATATCACATGGGAAACTTATATTTTTTTTTTGACATTTACATCATTTTCTTTTGTTTTTTCTAGAACTGAAAAGGCGG